>NC_086452.1:354075710-354375710 GCF_028390025.1 Pseudophryne corroboree | reverse complement strand
TGGCCACACGATCCAGGAGAACAGCGGTCGCGTGTGTGAATCACTGGAAGAAATCCGGAGCCTCCGCTGTAGGTACCCGGCAACCAGGGCGCAGGAGTGTACAGCGCCGCTGGGGGTGGTGATGGAGCTGCAGCAGGAGATGTCTGACTGACATCTAATACAGTCATTGTCTCTGCTGCAGCCCTTGAAGTCTTAATTTTTCTTAAAAAGCTTCTTCTCAGGGCTGCTGGAGCAGCCCCCCTGTTGTATGCCTGCTTACTGCATGGCACCAACTACAAAACTGAGCTCCTGTGCATGGAGGCGGGGTTATAGAAGAGGCGGCACTAGGCATTCTGGGAAGAAGGTCAAAGCTTTGAGCCTGTTGGTACCTCGGATCAAGATCCTACTCTACACCCCAATGTCATTCCCTGTGGAGCCCAGAGTACCCCGCAGCAGAAAGGAAAAAAATCTTGCTGAGAAGGGCTAATCTGAGCGAGATCTATGACAATCTCGTCCAGTGTATACACTCAATGTTGTTAATGATGCATGCTGCAGCGCATCGTTAACGACCCCCTCCCTTGTCTGAACATGTACAGACGAGGGAGGTCCTCGTTAACGACAGCCATGCTGCAGATCCAGCATGGGTGTCGCCCCCCGCCCAGGGCCGGTGCAAAGTTTCTGGACGCCCTAGGCAAAACTTCAGCGTGCTGCTCCTTCCCAACTCCCTCCCAAACCACAAACCAGTACCTACTATCCAGCTCTTCAGGTGAAAGTGTGGAGGTGGCATCTTAGAAGTTCAACAGCCACAGTCTGCATTAAGTTAAACAAGAATGCATCTCTCAGAGTTATCCTTAATTTTATGATAAGCAGACCCCCCCAGATCCTGGCGTTCTAGGCAGCTGCCCAATGGTAGAGCCGTCCCTGTTCCTACCGCTTTGTCTGTCTGTTATTACCCAGTTTTGTTCTATTACTGTTTACAATTATAAAGCGCAACAGAATAATTAGAAACTCTTATTAATAATAATAATAATAATAATAATAACTTGCAAGGTCACAGAAGTAGGCGGACAGTGGGCCTGATTACGGGTTGATCGCACGAAGCTGCTTTTTGCAGCCTGTGCGATCAACTATACTTCGCCTATGGGGGTGGGTTTTTTCCCATAGCAAGGCTGCGATCGCTTGTGCAGTGCTGCTATGGGAAAAAATGTTGTGCAGTGTCTAAGTAGATCTAGACATACTTACCAGCTGCAACGTTTTCAGCCTGTTCGGTCCTGGCTCTGACGTCAAACACCCGCCCTGGACACGCCTGCATTTTTCTTACCACTCCCAGAAAACGGTTCCGAACGCTGTGTTGCCGCCCAGGAATGCCCATTCCTGTAAATTCTCAAGCGATCGCCGCTGCAATCACTTTCTTAGTTCCCTTTGTCATTGCCCAACGAAGCATTGATGCGCGTGCGCATTACGGACCCCGCGCATGCGCAGTAGCGATCGGGTCATAATGACCCCCTGTGTAGTGTCATGGATTAGTAGGCTACTGCTTGGGCCTCATGAACACTTATCTCTCTTACAATAATTCATCTCACAAAAGATAGTGGGTGGGATGTACCAACCTCTTGCGGTACACCCGCCACTTACGGCACCGATAATAATAGTATATGTACTAAAATATGCCATTAGTATTGTAAAGGCGATGGCCGCCAGTCCTTGGACTTCCCAGTTTATGTCCCGGGCATCCGCCTGCGCATGTGCAGAGTGATGCCACAGCCGCAGGGGATGCAGGGAGGGATCAGATCGGATCTCCCTGACAGCATCAATGCAGAAAGAAACCCATAGGCTTCCATAGGGTAACGTTTTTGCTGGCATTACCTTCTGCATCGGAAACCCGGCGTCTGGCTCTTAGTACATACATACGTACATAAATGCGTTATAACCACAAACCGCATGGGAAATGTGTGTGTATATATATATACACACATACACACACACATATATATATATATATATATACATACACACACACATATATATATATATATGTATATATATATACACACACACACACAGTGCTGTAACTAGACATTTTGGTGCAGTGTGTCAGAAAAGGAATTGGTGCCCCCTCTCCCACCATATTTAAAATAGGCACAGTGCACGACAAAAATATAGGCACATGGCTTTATGGGGGAGGGGGCATGGCCACATAATAGTACCAATTCACATTACACGTTGTGTCCTTATTCACATAACACAGTAGTACACCTTATACATGTTACACCAAGGTAGAGCTTCATATACACATTATGCCAGATAGAGTGCCCCTGATACATATTATGCCAGGTAGAGCCTCTGATACATATTATGCCAGGTAGAGCACACATTATGTCAGGTAGTGCCCCTGATACACATTATGCCAGGTAGAGCCCACATTATGCCAGGTAGAGACCTTGATACACATTATGCCAGGTAGAGCCCATATTATGCCAAGTAGAGTCCAAGATGTACTGAGAGAGAGAGAGAGTGTGTGTGCGTGTGTGTGTGTGTTTGATCCCCCCCTCCCTGGAGCACACATACTCACCTATCACATGCAGCAGCAACAGTAGCTAGGAGGGCGGAGTGTACAATCAAAAAGCTACAGCGCTGCCCGGCTACCACTCCATGTAACCCTGTGACAAGTAGCTGGTCTCTACTACAGCTACCTAGTGGCAGCACCACAAACCTTCTACATTACAGCCCTGCGAGTGTTCCCAGTAGTTCTGCTCCCCACAGTACACTGCATACGCACTGTGTGCCAGGAATTGCTGGCCGACACGTAGTTATGGCCGCGCGTGCGCGTGTGTGTGTGTGTGTATATATATATCTATATACACACACATACACTGTGTGCGTGTGTGTGTGTATATATATATATATATATAAAAAAACAGGAAAGCCTGACACTCCACAACATGCAGTGTCCTAGTTGCTGGGGTGTCCTCCTACACTTTAGAGGTCTAAAATATGTAAAAAAAAAAATCAGATGTCACTCCACAGGCTAAATCAACATACTTTATTGCTAGGGCATATAATATATATGTTCGTGCTGCTGGCTCGTTACACTGTACAAACGGTAGTAGTTGTCCGCTCCTATCCGCGACAACACTCCGGGGTGGGTTGTACATATTCCCGCACCACAACAACACTCTCCCGCGATGTCACGCCGCATTGTGCCTGCCCTCCGGCACCACCACCCGCGATTGCAGCCCGCATGCAGGGCCGGCAACAGAAATCATGGGGCCCTGTACACTGATATCTCTGGGGCCCCACCCCTCGACCCCCACTTAGGGCAGCACAGTCATATAAAGAGGCAATCCACTGTCATATACAGTAGAAGATGCACTGTCCTATATGGGAAGAAGGGGGAGGAGGGCTCAGTCATACAAGGAACACCATGCTCCCCACACATATTTGGTACGTGTGTATAATATGCCTGACGCTCATTGGGTATAATCAGGGTAATTGGGTATATGTAGGAGAACCCCCTGATTCCAGTGTAGACATATCTCCAGGAATAGCGTGTGGACTGGGGCCAGCACAACTTCATTCTGGAATGCTGATTTACGAGGTTTGCACCTCTGTGCGATGCAGCCAGTCCCAGTGCCTAGACACCTATAGTGCGCACAGCCACCATTTGCCCCTGCAGTGCTGCCACCATGTAATAATCCCAGTAATGGGCATCAGGTGAAACATGTGGGGATCAGGGACCATTAGGACAAGGAATGCCCCTGATCCGCCTGTAGACTGTGCACTCACCGCTATGCTACAGTACAGAGACATGCCCATGCCCGGCCTGTAATGCTGGATACAGGCCTTCACCCACCAGTGTGCCACTCTCATTTTACCCCCACGGAGAATGGAGAGAAGCCAGACAGAAGCCAGGCTGGCACAAACACAGAGACTGCCAGACACACACACACACACACACACACACACACACACACACACACACACACACACAGCCTGGCACACACACACAGAGACTGGCACACACACACAGGCAGAGAGAGAGAGAGAGACTGGCACACACAGATACTGTCAAAGACGGAGAGGCAGTGACGAGCACATACAGAGAGAGACAGACTGGCATGCACACATACACATAGAGACAAAGACTGGCACGCACAGATTGGCACAGAAACAGACACTGGCACACATACACACAGAGACTGGTACACAGAGACAGAGACTAGCATACACAGACTGGCACACATACACACAGAGACTGGTACACAGAGACAGAGACTAGCATACACAGAGACTGGCACACATACACACAGAGACTGGCACACAGAGAGAGCTGGCACACACACAGACTGGCACAGAGAGGCAGGGACTAGCACATACACAGAGAGACAGACTGGCATACACAGAGACTGTCACACACGCAGAGGCTGTCATACATACACACAGAGACAGAGACTGGTACAGACACTGGCATACCGAGAGACAGACTGGCACAGAGACCGGCATATATACACACAGAGACAGAGACTGGTACACATATTGGCACACACAGAGATTGGTACACATACACACAGAGACAGAGACTGGCACACATATACACAGAGACAGATTAGGAGGTAGTTCCTGCTAAACATCTACAATATAGAGATGCAGAAAACATGACCGGCAGGGCTGTGACTGCAGAGCTGAGTGCTGCTGCTGTCACTTGACTCACCACATGCTGCCAGTCACTTTTTTGAAAGGAGTGTGTCCGTAGGGAGTAGCGGCGTGGCTGCTGCAGTGGCCCTTATAGACTTTGCGTTCTCTTCCTGGCTGCTCCTCTTCCTGGCTGCTCCTCTTCCTAAGTAGCCGGGCAGCGGCGGAGAGGACAGTGAGGGTCCGGCACAGGATAATGACATCACAATGTCATTAATATTATGCGCATCGCAATGGCCGGGACCGGACCAAACTACTGTGGGGGGGGTGGGGGTTTGTAGTGGACTGGAGTGTGTCATCTAAGTTGCGGCCGCCAGTAGCAGAGTAGTCCTTTGGCTTACAAGCAGTTTACTAGTAGGCACACTGTTTTCTGCCCCTGAACCTCGAGGCCCGTTACTACTGTACCCTTTGTCCCCCCCTGTCGCCGGGCCTGCCCGCATGTATATTACCTACCCAGTGATTATACCCCCCCTCCCCCCGCCGTACGATTGCATCCATCCCGCATATAATAGCCAACCGAACCCACGATAATCCCCCGCCCCCCTCCCTGCGAATGCATACCGTGCTGGGTTGCTGGAAAGAAAGAGACTTTCCCCTTTCCAGCAACCCAGCACGGTATGCATTCGCAGGGAGGGGGGAGGAGGATTATCGTGGGTTCGGTTGGCTATTATATGCGGGATGGATGCAATCGTACGGCGGGGGGAGGGGGGGTATAATAACTGGGGGGGGTAATATATATGCGGGCTGTAATCGCGGGTGGTGGTGCCGGAGGGCGGGCACAATGCGGCGTGACATCGCGGGAGAGTGTTGTTGTGGTGCGGGAATATGTACAACCTGCCCTGGGGTGTTGTCGCGGATAGGAGCGGACAATTACTACCGTTCGTACAGTGTAACAAGTAGAGATGAGCGGGTTCGGTTCCTCTGAATCCGAACCCGCCCGAACTTCAGGTTTTTTACACGGGTCCGAGCAGGCTCGGATCTTCCCGCCTTGCTCGGCTAACCCGAGCGCGCCCGAACGTCATCATCACGCTGTCGGATTCTCGCGAGGCTCGGATTCTATCGCGAGACTCGGATTCTATATAAGGAGCCGCGCGTCGCCGCCATTTTCACACGTGCATTGAGAGTCATAGGGAGAGGACGTGGCTGGCGTCCTCTCCGTTTAGAGAAGAGAGAGACACAGTATTTTGGGGAGCATTATTAGGAGGAGTACTACTATACTGTATACTACTATACTTACTACTTGCTGAAGTGATATTTATAGATTAGATAGTGTGACTGTAAGTGTATTATCTGACTTGTGGGGGAGACACTGACAGTGGGGAGCAGTTAGAGTCTGAGAGCAGGACTCAGGAGTACATATAACGTACAGTGCACACTTTTGCTGCCAGAGTCAGTGCCACACTGCCATTGTTGTGACCACACTGACCACCAGTATAATAATATATTTTGTGATTGTCTGCTTAGGCCTCGGAGTACTAGTTGCAAGTTGCAACGTGACCTGAAGTGACCACCAGTTTAATAATCAATCACCACCAGTTTAATATATATATATATATATATATATAATTGTATATAATATATATATATATATATATATATATATATAATATTGTATACCACCTACCCGTGGTTTTTTTTTTTTCATTCTTCTTTATACATACTACTATAGTAGCTTACTGTAGCAGTCTGCGGTGCTGTGCTGACCTGACAGTGTCCAGCAGGTCCGTCATCAGTCATTACATAATAAATATATATAGTACCTGTCCGGCTGCAGTACTAGTGATATTATATTGATTTCATCTCATTATCAATAATTTATCATCCAGTCTAGACTCTATATTAGCAGCAGACACAGTACGTTAGTCCACGGCTGTAGCTACTAGCTACCTCTGTGTCGGCACTCGGCAGTCCATCCATAATTGTATACCACCTACCTGTGGTTTTTTTTTTTTCTTTCTTCTTTGTACATACTACTATAGAGTATAGTAGCTTACTGTAGCAGTCTGCGGTGCTGCTGAGCTGACAGTGTCCAGCAGGTCCGTCATCAGTCATCATTACCTAATATATTATGTACCTGTCCGGCTGCAGTACTAGTGATATTATATATACATACATATATATATTGATTTCATCTCATTATCAATCATCCAGTCTATATTAGCAGCAGACACAGTACGTTAGTCCACGGCTGTAGCTACCTCTGTGTCGGCACTCGGCAGTCCATCCATAATTGTATACCACCTACCCGTGGTTTTTTTTTTTCTTTCTTCTTTGTACATACTACTATAGAGTATAGTAGCTTACTGTAGCAGTCTGCGGTGCTGCTGAGCTGACAGTGTCCAGCGGGTCCGTCATCAGTCATCATTACCTAATAAATATATTATCTACCTGTCCGGCTGCAGTACTAGTGATATTATATATACATACATATATATATTGATTTCATCTCATTATCAATCATCCAGTCTATATTAGCAGCAGACAGTACGTTAGTCCACGGCTGTAGCTACCTCTGTGTCGGCACTCGGCAGTCCATCCATAATTGTATACCACCTACCCGTGTTTTTTTTTTTTTCTTTCTTCTTTGTACATACTACTATAGTATAGTAGCTTACTGTAGCAGTCTGCGGTGCTGCTGAGCTGACAGTGTCCAGCAGGTCCGTCATCAGTCATCATTACCTAATAAATATATTATCTACCTGTCCGGCTGCAGTACTAGTGATATTATATATACATACATATATATATTGATTTCATCTCATTATCAATCATCCAGTCTATATTAGCAGCAGACACAGTACGTTAGTCCACGGCTGTAGCTACCTCTGTGTCGGCACTCGGCAGTCCATCCATAATTGTATACCACCTACCCGTGGTTTTTTTTTTCTTTCTTCTTTGTACATACTACTATAGAGTATAGTAGCTTACTGTAGCAGTCTGCGGTGCTGCTGAGCTGACAGTGTCCAGCAGGTCCGTCATCAGTCATCATTACCTAATAAATATATTATCTACCTGTCCGGCTGCAGTACTAGTGATATTATATATACATACATATATATATTGATTTCATCTCATTATCAATCATCCAGTCTATATTAGCAGCAGACACAGTACGTTAGTCCACGGCTGTAGCTACCTCTGTGTCGGCACTCAGCAGTCCATCCATAATTGTATACCACCTACCCGTGGTTTTTTTTTTTCCTTTCTTCTTTGTACATACTACTATAGAGTATAGTAGCTTACTGTAGCAGTCTGCGGTGCTGCTGAGCTGACAGTGTCCAGCAGGTCCGTCATCAGTCATCATTACCTAATAAATATATTATCTACCTGTCCGGCTGCAGTACTAGTGATATTATATATATATACATACATATATATATTGATTTCATCTCATTATCAATCATCCAGTCTATATTAGCAGCAGACACAGTACGTTAGTCCACGGCTGTAGCTACCTCTGTGTCGGCACTCAGCAGTCCATCCATAATTGTATACCACCTACCCGTGGTTTTTTTTTTTCTTTCTTCTTTGTACATACTACTATAGTATAGTAGCTTACTGTAGCAGTCTGCGGTGCTGCTGAGCTGACAGTGTCCAGCAGGTCCGTCATCAGTCATCATTACCTAATAAATATATTATCTACCTGTCCGGCTGCAGTACTAGTGATATTATATATACATACATATATATATATTGATTTCATCTCATTATCATCCAGTCTATATTAGCAGCAGACACAGTACGGTAGTCCACGGCTGTAGCTACCTCTGTGTCGGCACTCGGCAGTCCATCCATAAGTATACTAGTATCCATCCATCTCCATTGTTTACCTGAGGTACCTTTTAGTTGTGCCTATTAAAATATGGAGAACAAAAATGTTGAGGTTCCAAAATTAGGGAAAGATCAAGATCCACTTCCACCTCGTGCTGAAGCTGCTGCCACTAGTCATGGCCGAGACGATGAAATGCCAGCAACGTCGTCTGCCAAGGCCGATGCCAAATGTCATAGTACAGAGCATGTCAAATCCAAAACACCAAATATCAGTAAAAAAAGGACTCCAAAACCTAAAATAAAATTGTCGGAGGAGAAGCGTAAACTTGCCAATATGCCATTTACCACACGGAGTGGCAAGGAACGGCTGAGGCCCTGGCCTATGTTCATGGCTAGTGGTTCAGCTTCACATGAGGATGGAAGCACTCAGCCTCTCGCTAGAAAACTGAAAAGACTCAAGCTGGCAAAAGCACCGCAAAGAACTGTGCGTTCTTCGAAATCCCAAATCCACAAGGAGAGTCCAATTGTGTCGGTTGCGATGCCTGACCTTCCCAACACTGGACGTGAAGAGCATGCGCCTTCCACCATTTGCACGCCCCCTGCAAGTGCTGGAAGGAGCACCCGCAGTCCAGTTCCTGATAGTCAGATTGAAGATGTCAGTGTTGAAGTACACCAGGATGAGGAGGATATGGGTGTTGCTGGCGCTGGGGAGAAAATTGACCAGGAGGATTCTGATGGTGAGGTGGTTTGTTTAAGTCAGGCACCCGGGGAGACACCTGTTGTCCGTGGGAGGAATATGGCCGTTGACATGCCTGGTGAAAATACCAAAAAAATCAGCTCTTCAGTGTGGAGGTATTTCAACAGAAAAGCGGACAACAGGTGTCAAGCCGTGTGTTGCCTTTGTCAAGCTGTAATAAGTAGGGGTAAGGACGTTAACCACCTCGGAACATCCTCCCTTATACGTCACCTGCAGCGCATTCATAATAAGTCAGTGACAAGTTCAAAAACTTTGGGTGACAGCGGAAGCAGTCCACTGACCAGTAAATCCCTTCCTCTTGTAACCAAGCTCACGCAAACCACCCCACCAACTCCCTCAGTGTCAATTTCCTCCTTCCCCAGGAATGCCAATAGTCCTGCAGGCCATGTCACTGGCAATTCTGACGATTCCTCTCCTGCCTGGGATTCCTCCGATGCATCCTTGCGTGTAACGCCTACTGCTGCTGGCGCTGCTGTTGTTGCTGCTGGGAGTCGATGGTCATCCCAGAGGGGAAGTCGGAAGACCACTTGTACTACTTCCAGTAAGCAATTGACTGTCCAACAGTCCTTTGCGAGGAAGATGAAATATCACAGCAGTCATCCTGCTGCAAAGCGGATAACTGAGGCCTTGACAACTATGTTGGTGTTAGACGTGCGTCCGGTATCCGCCGTTAGTTCACAGGGAACTACACAATTTCTCTATCGTCCTAGTGGATGCTGGGGTTCCTGAAAGGACCATGGGGAATAGCGGCTCCGCAGGAGACAGGGCACAAAAAGTAAAGCTTTACGATCAGGTGGTGTGTACTGGCTCCTCCCCCTATGACCCTCCTCCAAGCCTCAGTTAGATTTTTGTGCCCGGCCGAGAAGGGTGCAATCTAGGTGGCTCTCCTAAAGAGCTGCTTAGAAAAGTTTAGCTTAGGTTTTTTATTTTACAGTGAGTCCTGCTGGCAACAGGATCACTGCAACGAGGGACTTAGGGGAGAAGAAGTGAACTCACCTGCGTGCAGGATGGATTGGCTTCTTGGCTACTGGACATCAGCTCCAGAGGGACGATCACAGGTACAGCCTGGATGGTCACCGGAGCCTTGCCGCCGGCCCCCTTGCAGATGCTGAAGTAAGAAGAGGTCCAGAATCGGCGGCAGAAGACTCCTCAGTCTTCTAAAGGTAGCGCACAGCACTGCAGCTGTGCGCCATTTTCCTCTCAGCACACTTCACACGGCAGTCACTGAGGGTGCAGGGCGCTGGGAGGGGGGCGCCCTGGGAGGCAAATGAAAACCTATTTTGGCTAAAAATACCTCACATATAGCCTCCGGAGGCTATATGGAGATATTTAACCCCTGCCAGAATCCGTTAAGAGCGGGAGACGAGGCCGCCGAAAAAGGGGCGGGGCCTATCTCCTCAGCACACAGCGCCATTTTCCCTCACAGAAAGGCTGGAGGGAAGGCTCCCAGGCTCTCCCCTGCACTGCACTACAGAAACAGGGTTAAAACAGAGAGGGGGGGCACTAATTTGGCGTTAGAAATATATAATAAAGATGCTATAAGGGAAAACACTTATATAAGGTTGTCCCTATATAATTATAGCGTTTTTGGTGTGTGCTGGCAAACTCTCCCTCTGTCTCTCCAAAGGGCTAGTGGGTCCTGTCCTCTATCAGAGCATTCCCTGTGTGTGTGCTGTGTGTCGGTACGTGTGTGTCGACATGTATGAGGACGATGTTGGTGAGGAGGCGGAGCAATTGCCTGTAATGGTGATGTCACTCTCTAGGGAGTCGACACCGGAATGGATGGCTTATTTAGGGAATTACGTGATAATGTCAACACGCTGCAAGGTCGGTTGACGACATGAGACGGCCGACAAACAATTAGTACCGGTCCAGACGTCTCAAAAACACCGTCAGGGGTTTTAAAACGCCCGTTTACTTTAGTCGGTCGACACAGACACAGACAGGGACACTGAATCCAGTGTCGACGGTGAATAAACAAACGTATTCCTTATTAGGGCCACACGTTAAAGGCAATGAAGGAGGTGTTACATATTTCTGATACTACAAGTACCACAAAAGAGGGTATTATGTGGGATGTGAAAAAACTACCGTAGTTTTTCCTGAATCAGATAAATTAAATAAAGTGTGTGATGATGCGTGGGTTCCCCCCGATAGAAAATTAGGGGCGGTATACCCTTTCCCGCCAGAAGTTAGGGCGCGTTGGGAAACACCCCTTAGGGTGGCTAAGGCGCTCACACGCTTATCAAAACAAGTGGCGGTACCGTCTATAGATAGGGCCGTCCTCAAGGACCAGCTGACAGGAGGCTGGAAAATATCATAAAAAGTATATACACACATACTGGTGTTATACTGCGACCAGCGATCGCCTCAGCCTGGATGTGCAGAGCTGGGGTGGCTTGGTCGGATTCCCTGACTAAAAATATTGATACCCTTGACAGGGACAGTATTTTATTGACTATAGAGCATTTAAAGGATGCATTTCTATATATGCGAGATGCACAGAGGGATATTTGCACTCTGGCATCAAGAGTAAATGCGATGTCCATATCTGCCAGAAGATGTTATGGACACGACAGTGGTCAGGTGATGCAGATTCCAAACGGCACAAAGGTGTATTGCCGTATAAAGGAAGAGGAGTTATTTGGGGTCGGTCCATCGGACCTGGTGGCCACGGCAACTGCTGGAAAATCCACCGTTTTTACCCTAAGTCACATCTCTGCAGAAAAAGACACCGTCTTTTCAGCCTCAGTCCTTTCGTCCCTATAAGATCATATCTGCCCAGGGATAGAGGAAAGGGAAGAAGACTGCAGCAGGCAGCCCATTCCCAGGAACAGAAGCGTTCCACCGCTTCTGACAAGTTCTCAGCATGGCGCTGAGACCGTACAGGACCCCTGGATCCTACAAGTAGTATCCCAGGGGTACAGATTGGAATGTCGAGACGTTTCCCCTTCGCAGGCTCCTGAAGTCTGCTTTACCAAGGTCTCCCTCCGACAAGGAGGCAGTATGGGAAAAAATTCACAAGCTGTATTCCCAGCAGGTGATAATTAAATTACCTCTCCTACTACAAGAAAAGGGGTATTATTCCACACTATATTGTGGTACTGAAGCCAGAAGGCTAGGTGAGACTTATTCTAAAAAATTTTTGAACACTTACAAAGGTTCAAATCAAGATGGAGTCACTCAGAGCAGTGATAACGAACCAGGAAGAAGGGGACTATATAGTGTCCCGGGACATCAGGGATGCTTACCTCTATGTCCCAAATTTGCCCTTCTCACTAAGGGTACCTCAGGTTCGTGGTGCAGAACTGTCACTATCAGTTTCAGACGCTGCCGTTTGGATTGTCCACGGCACCCCGGGTCTTTACCAAGGTAATGGCCGAAATGATGATTCTTCTTCGAAGAAAAGGCGTCTTAATTATCCCTTACTTGGACGATCTCCTGATAAGGGCATAGTCCAGGGAACAGTTGGAGGTCGGAGTAGCACTATCTCGGATACTGCTACAACAGCACGGGTGGATTCTAAATATTCCAAAATCGCAGCTGATCCCGACGACACGCCTAGGGATGATTCTGGACACAGTCCAGAAAAAGGTGTTTCTCCCGGAAGAGAAAGCCAGGGAGTTATCCGAGCTAGTCAGGAACCTCCTAAAAACAGTGCATCATTGCACAAGGGTCCTGGTAAAAATGGTGGCTTCCTACGAAGCAATTCCATTCGGCAGATTTCACGCAAGAACTTTTCAGTGGGATCTGCTGGACAAATGGTCCGGATCGCATCTTCAGATGCATCAGCGGATAACCCTATATCCAAGGACATGGGTGTCTCTCCTGTGGTGGTTATAGAGTGCTCATCTTCTAGAGGGCCGCAGATTCGGCATTCAGGATTGGATGCTGGTGACCACGGAGCCCAGCCCGACAGGCTGGGGAGCAGTCACACAAGGAAAAAATTTCCAGGGAGTGTGATCAAGTCTGGAGACTTTTCTCCACATAAATATACTGGAGCTAAGGGTAAATTTATAATGCTCTAAGCTTAGCAAGACCTCTGCTTCAAGGTCAGCCGGTATTGATCCAGTGGGAAAAACATCACGGCAGTCGCCCACGTAAACAGACAGGGCGACACAAGAAGCAGGAGGGCAATGGCAAAAACTGCAAGGACTTTTCGCTGGGCGGAAAATCATGTGATAGCACTGTCAGCAGTGTTTCATCCCGGGAATGGAAACTGGGAAGCAGACTTCCTCAGCAGGCACGACCTCCACCCGGGAGAGTGGAAACTTCATCGGGAAGTTTTTTCCACATGATTGTAAACCGTTGGGAAATACCAAAGGTGGACATGATGGCGTCCCGTCTGAACAAAAAACGGGACAGGTATTGCGCCAGGTCAAGAGACCCTCAGGCAATAGCTCTGGACGTTCTGGTAACACCGTGGGTGTACCAGTCGGTGTATGTGTTCCCTCCTCTGCTTCTCATACCTAAGGTGCTGAGAATTATAAGACGTAGAGGAGTAAGAACTATACTCATGGCTCCGGATTGGCCAAGAAGGACTTGGTACCCGGAACTTCAAGAGATGCTTACAGAGGTCTTATGGCCTCTGCTGCTAAGAAGGGATTTGCTTCAGCAAGTACCATGTCTGTTCCAAGACTTACCGCAGCTGCGTTTGTCGGCATGGCGGTGGAACGCCGGATCCTAAGGGAAAAAGGCATTCCGGAAGAGGTCATTCCTACCCTGGTCAAAGCCAGAAAGGAGGTGACCGCACAACATTATCACCACATGTGGCGAAAATATGTTGCGTGGTGTGAGGCCAGGATGGCCCCACAAAGAAATTTCAACTCGGTCGTTTCCTGCATTTCCTACAAACAGGAGTGTCTATGGGCCGCAAATTGGGGTCCATTAAGGTTCAAATTTCGGCCCTGTCGATTTTCTTCCAGAAAGAATTGGCTTCAGTTCCTGAAGTCCAGAAGTTTGTCAAGGGAGTATTGCATATACAACCCCCTTTTGTGCCTCCAGTGGCACTGTGGGATCTCAACGTAGTTCTGGGATTCCTCAAATCACATTGGTTTAAAACCAGTCAAATCTGTGGATTTGAAGCATCTCACATGAAAAGTGACCATGCTCTTGGCCCTGGCCTGGACCAGGCGAGTGTCAAATTGGTGGTTTTTTCTCAAAAAAGCCCATATCTGTTTGTCCATTCGGACAGGGCAGAGCTGCGGACTCGTCCCCAGTTCTCTCCCTAAGGTGGTGTCAGTGTTTCACCTGAACCAGCTTATTGTGGTGCCTTGCACCTACTAGGGACTTGGAGGACTCCAAGTTGCTAGATGTTGTCAGGGCCCTGAAAATATGTTCCAGGACGGCTGGAGTCAGGAAAACTGACTTGCTGTTATCCTGTATGCACCCAACAAACTGGGTGCTCTTGCTTCTAAGCAGACTATTGCTAGTTGGATGTGTAATACAATTCAGCTTGCACATTCTGTGGCAGGCCTGCCACAGCCAAAATATGTAAATGCCCATTCCACAAGGAAGGTGGGCTCATCTTGGGCGGCTGCCCGAGGGGTCTCGGCTTTACAACTTTGCCGAGCGGTTATTTAGTCAGGGGCAAACACGTTTGTAAAATCCTACAAATTTGATACCCTGGCTAAGGAGGACCTGGAGTTCTCTCATTCGGTGCTGCAGAGTCATCCGCACTCTCCCGCCCGTTTGGGAGCTTTGGTATTATCCCCATGGTCCTTTCAGGAATCCCAGCATCCACTAGGACGATAGAGAAAATAAGAATTTACTTACCGATAATTCTATTTCTCGGAGTCCGTAGTGGATGCTGGGCGCCCATCCCAAGTGCGGATTGTCTGCAATACTTAAAGTACATAGTTACAAAAATCGGGTTATTATTGTTGTGAGCCATCTTTTCAGAGGCTCCGCTGTTATCATACTGTTAACTGGGTTCAGATCACAGGTTGTACAGTGTGATTGGTGTGGCTGGTATGAGTCTTACCCGGGATTCAAAATCCTTCCTTATTGTGTACGCTCGTCCGGGCACAGTACCTAACTGAGGCTTGGAGGAGGGTCATAGGGGGAGGAGCCAGTACACACCACCTGATCGTAAAGCTTTACTTTTTGTGCCCTGTCTCCTGCGGAGCCGCTATTCCCCATGGTCCTTTCAGGAACCCCAGCATCCACTACGGACTCCGAGAAATAGAATTATCGGTAAGTAAATTCTTATTTTCTTGAGGTAGTGTGCCCCCGTTACCAAATACCATCTAGGTTCCACTTCTCTAGGCAGGCGATACCGAAAATGTACACAGACCTCAGAAAAAGACTCACCAGTGTCCTAAAAAATGCAGCTGTACCCAATGTCCACTTAACCACGGACATGTGGACAAGTGGAGCAGGGCAGGGTCAGGACTATATGACTGTGACAGCCCACTGGGTAGATGTATGGACTCCCGCCGCAAGAACAGCAGCGGCGGCACCAGTAGCAGCATCTCGCAAACGCCAACTCTTTCCGAGGCAGGCTACGCTTTGTATCACCGCTTTCCAGAATACGCACACAGCTGAAAACCTCTTACGGCAACTGAGGAAGATCATCGCGGAATGGCTTACCCCAATTGGACTCTCCTGTGGATTTGTGGCATCGGACAACGCCAGCAATATTGTGTGTGCATTAAATATGGGCAAATTCCAGCACATCCCATGTTTTGCACATACCTTGAATTTGGTGGTGCAGAATTTTTTTAAAAACGACAGGGGCGTGCAAGAGATGCTGTCGGTGGCCAGAAGAATTGCGGGACACTTTCGGCGTACAGGCACCACGTACAGAAGACTGGAGCACCACCAAAAACTACTGAACCTGCCCTGCCATCATCTGAAGCAAGAAGTGGTAACGAGGTGGAATTCAACCCTCTATATCAGGCATTCCCAACCACGGTCCTCTAGGCACACCAACAGTGCAGGTTTTAGTGATATCCAGGCTTCAGCACAGATGGTTAAATCAAAATAACTGAGGTACTAATTAAGTCACCTGTGTTCAGGCCTGGATATCACTAAAACCAGGACTGTTAGTGTGCCTTGAGGACCGAGGTTGGGAAACACTGCTCTATATGCTTCAGAGGTTGGAGGAGCAGCAAAAGGCCATTCAAGCCTATACAATTGAGCACGATATAGGAGGTGGAATGCACCTGTCTCAAGCGCAGTGGAGAATGATTTCAACGTTGTGCAAGGTTCTGATGCCCTTTGAACTTGCCACACGTGAAGTCAGTTCAGACACTGCCAGCCTGAGTCAGGTCATTCCCCTCATCAGGCTTTTGCAGAAGAAGCTGGAGACATTGAAGGAGGAGCTAACACAGAGCGATTCCGCTAGGCATGTGGGACTTGTGGATGGAGCCCTTAATTCGCTTAACAAGGATTCACGGGTGGTCAATCTGTTGAAATCAGAGCACTACATTTTGGCCACCGTGCTCGATCCTAGATTTAAAGCCTACCTTGGATCTCTCTTTCCGGCAGACACAAGTCTGCTGGGGTTGAAAGACCTGCTGGTGAGAAAATTGTCAAGTCAAGCGGAACGCGACCTGTCAACATCTCCTCCTTCACATTCTCCCGCAACTGGGGGTGCGAGGAAAAGGCTCAGAATTCCGAGCCCACCCGCTGGCGGTGATGCAGGGCAGTCTGGAGCGACTGCTGATGCCGACATCTGGTCCGGACTGAAGGACCTGACAACGATTACGGACATGTCGTCTACTGTCACTGCATATGATTCTCTCACCATTGAAAGAATGGTGGAGGATTATATGAGTGACCGCATCCAAGTAGGCACGTCAGACAGTCCGTACGTATACTGGCAGGAAAAAGAGGCAATTTGGAGGCCCTTGCACAAACTGGCTTTATTCTACCTAAGTTGCCCTCCCACAAGTGTGTACTCCGAAAGAGTGTTTAGTGCCGCCGCTCACCTTGTCAGCAATCGCCGTACGAGGTTACATCCAGAAAATGTGGAGAAGATGATGTTCATTAAAATGAATTATAATCAATTCCTCCGTGGAGACATTGACCAGCAGCAATTGCCTCCACAAAGTACACAGGGAGCTGAGATGGTGGATTCCAGTGGGGACGAATTGATAATCTGTGAGGAGGGGGATGTACACGGTGATATATCGGAGGATGATGATGAGGTGGACATCTTGCCTCTGTAGAGCCAGTTTGTGCAAGGAGAGATTAATTGCTTCTTTTTTGGTGGGGGTCCAAACCAACCCGTCATTTCAGTCACAGTCGTGTGGCAGACCCTGTCACTGAAATGATGGGTTGGTTAAAGTGTGCATGTCCTGTTTATACAACATAAGGGTGGGTGGGAGGGCCCAAGGACAATTCCATCTTGCACCTCTTTTTTCTTTAATTTTTCTTTGCGTCATGTGCTGTTTGGGGAGGGTTTTTTGGAAGGGATATCCTGCGTGACACTGCAGTGCCACTCCTAGATGGGCCCGGTGTTTGTGTCGGCCACTAGGGTCGCTTATCTTACTCACACAGCTACCTCATTGCGCCACTTTTTTTCTTTGCGTCATGTGCTGTTTGGGGAGGGTTTTTTGGAAGGGACATCCTGCGTGACACTGCAGTGACACTCCTAGATGGGCCCGGTGTTTGTGTCGGCCACTAGGGTCGCTTATCTTACTCACACAGCTACCTCATTGCGCCTCTTTTTTTCTTTGCATCATGTGCTGTTTGGGGAGGGTTTTTTGGAAGGGACATCCTGCGTGACACTGCAGTGCCACTCCTAGATGGGCCCGGTGTTTGTGTCGGCCACTAGGGTCGCTTATCTTACTCACACAGCTACCTCATTGCGCCTCTTTTTTTCTTTGCGTCATGTGCTGTTTGGGGAGGGTTTTTTGGAAGGGACATCCTGCGTGACACTGCAGTGACACTCCTAGATGGGCCCGGTGTTTGTGTTGGCCACTAGGGTCGCTTATCTTACTCACACAGCTACCTCATTGCGCCTCTTTTTTTCTTTGCGTCATGTGCTGTTTGGGGAGGGTTTTTTGGAAGGGACATCCTGCGTGACACTGCAGTGCCACTCCTAGATGGGCCCGGTGTTTGTGTCGGCCACTAGGGTCGCTTATCTTACTCACACAGCTACCTCATTGCGCCTCTTTTTTTCTTTGCGTCATGTGCTGTTTGGGGAGGGTTTTTTGGAAGGGACATCCTGCGTGACACTGCAGTGACACTCCTAGATGGGCCCGGTGTTTGTGTCGGCCACTAGGGTCGCTTATCTTACTCACACAGCTACCTCATTGCGCCTCTTTTTTTCTTTGCGTCATGTGCTGTTTGGGGAGGGTTTTTTGGAAGGGACATCCTGCGTGACACTGCAGTGACACTCCTAGATGGGCCCGGTGTTTGTGTCGGCCACTAGGGTCGCTTATCTTACTCACACAGCTACCTCATTGCGCCTCTTTTTTTCTTTGCGTCATGTGCTGTTTGGGGAGGGTTTTTTGGAAGGGACATCCTGCGTGACACTGCAGTGACACTCCTAGATGGGCCCGGTGTTTGTGTCGGCCACTAGGGTCGCTTATCTTACTCACACAGCTACCTCATTGCGCCTCTTTTTTTTCTTTGCGTCATGTGCTGTTTGGGGAGGGTTTTTTGGAAGGGACATCCTGCGTGACACTGCAGTGACACTCCTAGATGGGCCCGGTGTTTGTGTCGGCCACTAGGGTCGCTTATCTTACTCACACAGCTACCTCATTGCGCCTCTTTTTTTCTTTGCGTCATGTGCTGTTTGGGGAGGGTTTTTTGGAAGGGACATCCTGCGTGACACTGCAGTGACACTCCTAGATGGGCCCGGTGTTTGTGTCGGCCACTAGGGTCGTTTATCTTACTCACACAGCTACCTCATTGCGCCTATTTTTTTCTTTGCGTCATGTGCTGTTTGGGGAGGGTTTTTTGGAAGGGACATCCTGCGTGACACTGCAGTGACACTCCTAGATGGGCCCGGTGTTTGTGTCGGCCACTAGGGTCGCTTATCTTACTCACACAGCTACCTCATTGCGCCTCTTTTTTTTCTTTGCGTCATGTGCTGTTTGGGGAGGGTTTTTTGGAAGGGACATCCTGCGTGACACTGCAGTGACACTCCTAGATGGGCCCGGTGTTTGTGTCGGCCACTAGGGTCGCTTATCTTACTCACACAGCTACCTCATTGCGCCTCTTTTTTTCTTTGCGTCATGTGCTGTTTGGGGAGGGTTTTTTGGAAGGGACATCCTGCGTGACACTGCAGTGACACTCCTAGATGGGCCCGGTGTTTGTGTCGGCCACTAGGGTCGCTTAGCTTAGTCATCCAGCGACCTAGGTGCAAATTTTAGGACTAAAAATAATATTGTGAGGTGTGAGGTATTCAGAATAGACTGAAAATGAGTGTAAATTATGGTTTTTGAGGTTAATAATACTTTGGGATCAAAATGACCCCCAAATTCTATGATTTAAGCTGTTTTTTAGTGTTTTTTGAAAAAAACACCCGAATCCAAAACACGCCCGAATCCGACAAAAAAAATTCGGTGAGGTTTTGCCAAAACGCTGTCGAACCCAAAACACGGCCGCGGAACCGAACCCAAAACCAAAACACAAAACCCGAAAAATTTCCGGCGCTCATCTCTAGTAACAAGCCAGCAGCACGAAGCTTACTTGATTGTGCACAGACAGTTAGAGCCACTTCACTGGGTTACTTACACTGTCAGTGCTGCCGGGTGGCCGCGGCATCCCTGCTCTTCATCTGTAAAGGAAGTGGAGATCAGCTAAGGCATAAAGCAAGCATTCATTGACAGCATGATGTGCCGCCCTCCAGTGTCCACCGCCCATAGGCAGCTGCCTAAAGCTGCCCAGTGGTGGCGCCGGCCCTGCCCCCGCCGTCGCTCCCTTCCCAGCTGGCATCGGCAAATGTGTGTATGTAATATTGGCATCGGCGGGGGCTCGGCTAGTGCGTATGGGCCTTAACATGTTTCCGAGCTGGTTGGTTGGTACTTTATCAAAATGCAATTTATCACTTTCCAAGGCTTGATAAATCTGGGCTTTAGTTGATACAGAATAGTGTGGTTCAAACCCATTTTTTCATTGATTGAGATCATTTTAGTGGGATGTGAAGCTATGGACCCCTATAAACCTCCAGTGGGCCCCTGTATTTCCATTCTGTATAGAGGCATTCTCCTGTGAACCCTTGGAATGGGGTGGGAGAACTCGGACTGTCTTTACTGAGAAATTATTCTGTAGACCACTTTAATGGGGGTATTCTTCAATTGACCCCTGTATTAGTCACTGTCCCTTATAATGGGAGGTATTCCTTTGTGGAACCTAGTAATAGGGGGATATTATCCAGTAAGACCCTTCTAAATGTGAACATGCTCCTATAGACCACTTGCATGAGAGGCATTATCCAATTGACCCCGGTGATCCTGTCATTTTAAACTGTAAAAATAGGATTTTAATTACCTATCGATAAATCCTTTTCTCGTAGTCCATAGGGGATACTGGGAATCCATTTAGTACCATTGGTTATAGACGGGTCCACTAGGAGCCATGGGCACTATAGAAGTTTGACTAGGTGTGCTGGCTCCTCCCTATGCCCTTCCTACCAGACTCAGTCTAGGAAACTGTGCCCAAGGAGACGGACATACTTTGAGAGAATATAGAAAAAGGAAAGTGGTGAGATTTTGAACCAGCACACACAGAACAAGAGGAAAGCCATGCTAACCAAACATGTAAATAGGAACAGCAACAGCTGAACCAAATAACATTACTTAACCAAGTAACAGTGCAGGAAGAATGAAGCACCAGGCGGGCACCCAGTATCCCCTACAGACTACGAGAAAAGGATTTACCGGTAGGTAATTAAAATCCTATTTTCTCTTACGTCCTAGGGGATACTGGGAATCCATTTAGTACCATGGGGAAGTACCAAAGCTCCCAAACCGGTTGGGATAGTGCTGAGGTTCCTGCAGAACTGATTGACCAAACTGAAGGTTCTCAGAGGCCAAAGTATCGAACTTGTAAAACTTAGCAAATGTGTTCGAACCCGACCAAGTAGCTGCTCGGCAGCAAGCCTGCCATGGAATAAGCATGCTGGATAGTGAGCCTGATCCAGCGTGCAATAGACTGCTTTGAAGAAGGACACACAATTTTATTGGGATCATAGGGAATGAACAGCAAGTCCGATTTCCTGTGACGAGCTGTTTTCTTTCCATACTTATTCAAAGCCCTCACAACCTCCAAAGACTTTGAAGTAGCAGAGGTGTCCGTAACAACTGGAACCACAATAGGCTGGTTGATGTGAAATGCGGACACCACCTTAGGAAGAAATTGCTGACGAGTCCTGAGTTCAGCTCTGTCCTCATGGAAAATTAAGTGAGGGCTCTTGTAAGACAATGCCCTCAGCTCTGACACACGTCTTGCTGAAGCCATGGCCAACAGTGTGATGGTCTTCCACGTAAGGTACTTTACGTCTACCTCCTGTAACGGTTCAAACCAGTCCGATTGGAGGAACTGCAGCACCAAATTGAGATTCCAAGGTGCCGTGGGAGGCACAAAAGGAGGTTGAATGTGCAGAACACCTTTCAAGAACGTCTGCACCTCAGGGAGAGAAGCCAATTGTTTCTTAAAGAAAATAGACAAGGCCGAAATCTGGACCTTTATGGAGCCTAGATGTAGGCCCACATCCACTCCCGACCGCAGAAAAAGCAGGAAACGTCCCAGATGAAATTCCAGCGCAGAATATTGTCTGCTCTCACACCAAGAGACATATTTTTTCCAGATACTGTGCTAATGTTTAGACGTTACCCCCTTCCTGGTTTGGATCATAGTTGGGATGACCTTGTCAGGAATCCCTCTCCTGGGAAGTTGAACAGCTGTTCAACTTCCATGCCGTTAAACGTAGCTGCGGTGAGTCTTGATAGACGAACGGGCCCTGTTGCAGAAAATCCTCACGAAGAGGTAAAGGCCACGGATCTTCCAGCAGCATCTCAATAAGATCAGCATACCAGGCACTACATGTCCAGTCTGGAGCAATGAGGATTGCTTGAACCTTTAACCTTTTTTTTTCATTTTAGAATTCTTGTGATCAGAGGAAGTGGAGGAAACACACCAGCTGGTAGACCCACGGAGTTGTCAGGGCATCTACCGCCACTGCTTGGGGGTCTCTCGACCTGGAACAATACCGCTTGTTGAGTCGAGGGGCCATCATGTCGATTTTTGGATATCCCCACTGATGCGTCAGCCACGGGAACATCTCCGGATGAAAGCCCCATTCCCCCTGGTGCAGGTCATGTCTGCTGAGTAAGTCTGCTTCCCAGTTGTCCACTCCAAGAATGAAAACTGCCGACAATGTCACGGCGTGTTTTTCCGCCCAGAGGAGAACTCTTGACACCTCTGCTTTTCGTTCTGCCCTGTCGGTTTATGTACGTCACTGCCATCACATTGTCCGACTGGACCTGAATGGCCTGATTCTGAAGAAGAATTGAGGCCCACCGAAAGGTGTTGTAGATAGCCCTTAGTGCCAGGATGTTTATTGGAAGGACGACTTCCTGACTTGACCATCTTCCCTGAAACTGCACCCCCAGGGTGACTGCGCCCCAACCTCTGAGGCTTGCGTCTGTGGTTAGCAGAATCCAATTCTGAATCCCAAACCTCCGACACTCGACTAGGTGAGAAGTTTGTAACCACCCCAGGAGGGAGATCCTGGCTTTTGGCGATAGACGAATCCTCTGGTGCATGTGAAGATGCGATCCAGACCATTTGTCCAACAGATCCAGCTGGAAAGGTCTCGCATTAAACCTTTCATACTGAATCGCCTTGTAAGAGGCCACCATTTTCCCCAGAAGGCATATGCAGAGATGCATAGAGATCTGGGTTGGCTTCTGGACAGCCCGAACCATCAACTGGATTACCATTGCCTTTTTCAAGGGAGGGAATACTTTATGATACTCTGTGGCCAGTATCATTCCCAGGAAATGAAGCCTCTGCGTTGGTTCTAGGTGACATTTTGGTAGGTTCAGAATCGACCCGTGATCCAGGAGTAACCTGGTTGAGAGACCAATGTTCTCCAACAACTGCTCCCTGGACGGTGCCTTTTTTCAGAAGATCGCCCAGGTATGGAATTACAGTATGTTCACTCCTTGTTTGCGGAGAAGTAACCTCATCTCTGCCATCACTTTGGTGAGCACCCTTGGTGCCGTAGAGAGACCAAATGGCAGGGCCTGGAACTGGTAGTGACAGTCCTGCAGTGCAAACCGGTGAAAAGCCTGATGAGGCGGCCAGATCGGAATGTGAAGGTACGCATACTTGATATCCAGAGACACTAGGAATTCTCCATTCTCCAGACCTGAGATCACCACTTTCAGAGATTCCATCTTGAATTTGAACATAAATACGGGTTCAATGCTTGAGGTTCAGAATCACTCTTACTGAACCGTCCGGCTTTGGCACTACAAACAAGCTGGAATAGTAACCCTTGTTTTGTAGATGAGGTGGAACTGGAACAATGACCTGGGTCTGTAACAGTTTCTGAATGGCATCCTGTAAGGTTATTCTTGCCTCTTGTGAAACTGGTATGCCTGATATGAAGAATCTGTGAGGTGGGAGCTCCTGGAACTCCAGTCTGTAGCCCTAGGAGATAAGGTCTATGACCCAGGGATCCTGGCATGATCTTGTCCAGATGTGACTGAAGAATTTTAGCCGGGCTCCCACCTGCAGTCTTCCAGGCCTCATGGTCCACTGTCATGCTGAAGGTTTTGAGGAAGCAGAGCCTGAGCCCTGTTCCTGTGAACCAGAAGTTGCTGGTTTGCGTGGTTTTCCTCTAGCACCTCTGGCGGTTTTAGAAGAACCTCTGGCCTTGCCCCTAAACTTGGCAGTCCGAAAGGACTGTAAATTGGGTCCTGAGTAGGCCTTCCTAGCTGGGGGAGCTGCAGAAGGTAGGTATGTGGACTTACCTGCAGTAGCTTTGGAGATCCATTTGTCTAGTTCATCTCCAAATAAGGCCTCGCCTGTGAAAGGTAGGCCTTCCACACCTTTCCTGGAGTCCACATCCGCATTCCACTGGCGTAACCATAAGCCCCTGCGTGCCGACACTGCCATAGCTGTAGTGCGTGCATTAAGCAAGCCTCTCTCTTGTATGGCTTCCACCATAGTTCGCAGAGTCCTGTATGTGTTGCAGGAGCAAAACAATCTCCTCTTGAGATAAAGTATCTAATCCCTCAATTAGGTTACCCGACCATTTAGCAATGGTTTGCATAATCCACCCACATGCTATAGTGGGTCTCTGGGCCACCCCAGCAGCTGCACCCGGGACAGGCAATACAATTTTTCGTGAGAGCCTGGAGACTGATGCATCCACTATCCGTGGATTCTCCCATTTTTTCCTATCCTCAGGAGGAAAAGGAAAAGATGATAACAACCGTTTTGGGATTTTAAATTTCTTATCTGGATTAACCCACGGTTCTTCAAACAGGGTATTGAGTTTCTTTGACACAGGAAAAGAAGCAGAGGATTTCTTCTTTATATTAAAATAAGATTCCTCCCTCTCCTCTGTCACCTTATCAGGGATATTCAGAACTTCTCTGATAGCATCTATGAGAGCCTCTATTCCCTGCGACAGAGTACCCTACCCCACCTCACCCTCCTCCATTTCTGACCCCTGATCATCAGACTCAGAGTGTAGGATATGGGACAAAGAATGTTTTCGCGGACAAATGGGAGGGGACTGAGACGCTGGTTTGGGTACTGAGTCTTTTTTCATAAACTCAGTCATAGATTGTCTTAAATATTGTCTCTCTTTCTCATTCCGAGATAACTTTGTAGAAATGGTGGATATCATTCCCCTAATGGAGTCCAGCCATGCTGGTTCTGCCCCACTAGCCTGGGAAGGGATACTACACTGAGTACACACTAGTGAACCCCCTGGAGAAGAGGAACACTGTGCCTTGCATGAGACACACTCTTTGCCTGACATACTGTAACAGTGACCGCAAACACACACACACACACACAGGAAAAATTACGATTTTAAATACCCACCGGTAAATCCTTTTCTCGTAGTCCATAAGGGATATTGGGGACAGATTTAGTACGATGGGTAAAGACGGGTCCAAAGGATCCAGTGCACTTTAAATTTCTCCAACTGGATGTGCTGGCTCCTCCCCTCTATGCTCCCTCCCACAGGCAGTTATAGGTAAAATAGTGCCCGAAGGAGAAAGGACATACTTGAGAGAAGGAACATAACAACAATAAGTGTGGTGAGATTTACACACCAGCACACTATAAACAGAACCTGGCCAGCAACAGCTGGCAACAGAAAACAGCAACAGCTGAACTGTAACACATAACAGATAACCTGCAGAAAGTCACCGAACAGAGGGGGTCATTCTGAGTTGATCGCTCGCTGCCGTTCTTTGCAGCGCAGCAATCAGGTTACTACTGCGCATGGGTATGCGCACGCGCGTAGTACAGGTACAAAGTGGATTGAAGCTGGGCGATGGATTTAACGAAGAATCCGTTCGCACAGCCGATCGCAAGGAGATTGACAAGAAGAGGGCGTTTATGGGTGTCAACTGACCGATTTCAGGGAGTGTTTGGAAAAACACAGGCGTGTCCAGGCATTTGCAGGGCGAGTGTCTGACGTCAATTCCGGGACCAAAAAGACTGAAGTGACCGCAAGGGCTGAGTAAGTCCAGAGCTACTCAGAAACTGCAAAAAAAAATTTTGTCCCGCTCGCCTGCACATGCATTCGCACACTTGCAAAGCGACAATACACTCCCCTGTGGGCGGCGCCTATGCTTTTGCACAGCTGCAAAAAGTAGCTAGCGAGCGATCAACTAGGAATGAAGGCCAGAGGCGGACGCCCAATCTCCCTTATGGACTATGAGAAAAGGATTTACTGGTAGGTATTTAAAATCCTATTTTCTCTAGCATTCATAAGGGACACTGGGGACAGATTTAGTACGATGGGGATGTCCCAAAGCTTCCAGAACGGGCGGGAACGTGCAGAGACTGCTGTAGCACAGTCTGCCCAAACTGGGTATCTTCCATGGCCAGGGTATCAAATTTGTAGAATTTCACAAAAGTGTTCTTCCCCGACCAGGTAGCCGCTCGGCATAGTTGCAAGGCCGAGACTCCATAGGCAGCCGCCCAGGAAGAGCCCACTGACTTTGTAGAGTGGGCCTTCAGAGACTGAGGAACAGGTAAGGCTGCCGACACATAGGCCTGTTGGACAGTAAGCCTAATCCAATGAGCAATGGTCTGCTTTGAAGCAGGACAACCCTTTTTCTTAGCATCATAAAGCACGAATAAGGAATCCGTCTTTCTGACCCGAGCTGTGCGCCTGACATAGATCTTCAAAGCACGCTCAACATCCAAAGACTCTGGAGGAGCCGAAGCGTCAAAACAGTACGGAACCACAATAGGTTGATTCACGTGAAAAGCGGAGACAACCTTCAGCAGGAACTGCTGTCCAGTCCGGAGCTCTGCTCTGTCCTCGTAAAAGACGAAGTAGGGACTTTTACACGATAAGGCCCCCAATTCTGAGACGCGTCTAGCAGAAGCCAGGGCCAATAACATCACTGTCTTCCATGTGAGGCCCTTGTCTTCTACCGTCATCAGAGGCTCAAACCAGGAGGACTGTAGAAATTTCAACACTACAGCCAAAGTCCAGGGTGCCGTAGGCGACACAAAGGGAGGTTGTATGTGGAGTACCTCTTGTAAGAAGGTCTGAAACAAAACAGCCAATTTCTTCTGAAAGAAAATTGAGAGAGCTGAAATCTGGACCTTAATGGAGCCCAGACGTAAGCCCTTATCCACACCAGCCTGTAGGAAACGTCCCAAGCGAAACTCTGCAGGTGGTACGTGCGTTCCTCGCACTAAGAGACATATCTCCTCCAGATATGATGATAGTGTTTTGACGTCAAAGGTTTTATGGCTTGCACCATAGTGGCAATGACTTTTTTGGAAAGGCCCTTTGTGAGCTAGTATGTTCCGCTCAACTTCCATGCCATCAAACGAAGCCGCCATAAGTCCGGGTAGACGAACGGTCCTTGCTGAAGAAGATCCAGAAGAGTTGCGTACTACGCCCTTCGGGGCCAGTCCGGCGCAATCAGGATAGCTTGTACTCTGTGATATCTGATCCGCTGGAGCACCCTTGGGATCAACGGAATCAGAGGAAATAGGTATACCACCCGGTAAGGCCAAGGCGACATCAGCACATCCACTGCACTCGCCTGAGGGTCTCTGGTTCGCGAGCAGGTGAGTATCCCCACCTGTCGACAATCTGTTGAAACCCCCGAGGATGTAATCCCCACTCTCCCGGGTGGAGGTTGTGGCGACTCAGGAAGTCTGCTTCCAAGTTGTCTACTCCTGGAATGAAAATTGCGGACAGCGCTCTTGCATTTCTTTCCACCTAGAGAACTATTTTTGACACTTCTCGCATGCAGGCCCTGCTTTTTGTCCCTCCCTGTCGACTGATGTATGCCACTGCCGTGGCGTTGTCTGACTGAACCTGGATCGCCTGATCCCTGAGTAGAGGGGAGGCCTGAATCAGAGCATTGTAGATAGCCTGAAGTTCCAGAATGTTGATCGGAAGTAGGGACACTGCGGCAGACCACCTGCCCTGGAACTGCGCCCCCTGGGTGACAGCTCCCCATCCTCTAAGGCTCGCATCCATCATGAGGAGGATCCAATCCTGAATCCAGAAACGTCGTCCTTCCAGCAGGTTGGAATACTGTAACCATCACAGGAGTGAACCGTAGGCCGAAACCACCATATTTCCCAACAATTTTATGCAAAGATTAATAGAAACTTGAGCAGGTCGGAGAACCATGCGAACCATCTCTTGAAGTGTTCTCACCTTGTCCTCTGGGAGAAACACTCTCTGAGCTACCGTATCCAGTATCATACCCAGAAAAAGGAGCCTTTGAGATGGTTCCAGTTGAGACTTCTGTAGATTGAGGATCCACCCGTGGTGAGACAGAAGATGGATAGTGCGATCTATATGGAGCAGTAGAAACTCCCTGGAACTTGCTTTTATCAGGAGATCGTCCAGGTAAGGGACAATATTGACCAATGTTGAACATAATTTCCACCATCACCTTCGTGAAGACCCTCAGAGCTGTAGACAGGCAGAAGGGCAACGCCTGAAACTGGTAGTGATCGTTCAGTAGGGCGAACCACAGATAGGCCTGATGAGGAGGCCAAATTGGGATATGTAGGTAGGCATCCTTGATAGCCAGGGACACGAGGAATTCCTGTTGATCCAGGCCGGCGATCACTGCTCTCAAAGATTCCATCTTGAATTTAAATACCTTCAGGTAAGTATTAAAGGACTTCAGATTCAAAATGGGTCTCACAGACCAGTCTGGTTTTGGCACTACAAACAGACTGGAGTAGTAACCTTGCCCCTGCTGTAGCAGGGGTACTGGAACAATGACCCGTGACTGGACCAACTTGTCGATGGTCAGTAGGAGCTTAACACTCATATTTTCCAAAACTGGCAAACCTGATTTGAAAAATCGTTGGGGAGGAGCACCTTCGAACTCCAGCTTGTAACCCTGAGACATAAGGTCCCTTACCCAGGCATCTTGGTAGGAACCGTCCCAGATGTGGCTGTAGTGACGTAGTCCCACCACGAGATCCCCTTGGGGTGGGTGGGCACCGTCATGCCGAAGTCTTTGTGGAAGCTGAACTGATGCTCTGTTCCTGAAAGCCAGCAATGGCTGGTTTCTTAGGCTTACCTCTGGAGCCTCTAGCTGCATTGGAGTCACCCCAGATCGAAATCTGGAGGACCGAAAGGACTGAGTAGATGGTCCCGGGTAGGTACGCCTAGCAGGCGGAGCCCCTGAAGGGAGAAACGTGGATTTCCCAGCAGTAGCTTTGGAGATCCAAGCGTCCAATTCCCCTCCGAAGAGCCATTCACCTGTGAAGGGAAGCGATTCCACATTTTGTTTGGAGTCAGCCCACGTATGAATGGCATGTGTCGACCAGCAACCAGCAATGACCGGCCTTTGAGCTACACCTGTAGCAGTGTAGATAGATTTTAGAGTGGTCTCTATATTCCTATCCCCCGGGTCCTTTACCGTAAAAGAGCCCGGAGCAGGGAGCACCGCCTTTTTAGAAAGGCAAGAGACTGAGACGTCTACTGCTGGAGATTCTTCCCAGAATGTCCTGCCTTCAGGGGCAAATGGAAAGGTATTTAAAAACCTTTTGCACACCTGATATTTTTTATCTGGATTTTTCCAGGCTAATTTAAATAAATCATCCAATTCTTTGGAATCAGGAAAGGTGACTGTCAGTTTGTCTTGTGAGAGGAAAAATGACTGCTGATTAGTAGCATCCTCCAGGGGAAGCTTTAACACATCCCGCATAGCCAATATGAGAGGTTCGATACCATGTGTAGGGGTGGAATCCCCACTAATGGGATCCCCATCATCCCCATCCACCAATCTGATGGATTGCAGGCAAAGCACATTTTTGTGCACCTGTAGTAGACAGCGGGGGATGGGAAGAATCAGCCTTGGCAGTTAGGCTAGCCACTGCTTGTTGCAGTTCTTGTGTTTTATTGGCATTGACAGGGAGCTGAGATGACATATCCGACATCATGGTTTTTATAGCCCCCAGCCAGGAAGGCTCTGGACTCTCCCCCATGCTGTTATCAGCATTTTGTGATGTCTGATAACACTGCTCACAGGATATGGAGCCCGATGAACTAGGGGAGAATCTGGCATTACTGTACATACATTGCATGACTTTTGTTTCACCATAATGAAAGACAGAAACAATACACATACAACACAGACTGAATACAATACAAGCCTGCCCTATTGCATGTGAGTGGAGACACAGAAGAGAGGACACCAGCGCACCCAACGCTGTACAGCCCCCAGTGAGACTGTCAGCGTTTTATGTATTAACATATAACAGTGATACCGCTGTGCAGAGAATTCCCCAGAGGAATGTAAACTGTGCACTAATAGCGGCTCTCCCCCTCTACACTGTAAGATTCAAACTAATTTCTAATAAATATTTAAAATGCCAGCGCTAATATATATTGCGGACGCAAGGCGCATCTTATTTCCATATACGATAAAAGTGCGCTATACGTCGCAAACACTACATCCCTTAAGAGAAAACAAGTACACGCACACATTTATGAGTTCCAACGCTCATGTATATATTTGATATTAAAAGGATATGTATACAATATATCACATGTACAGTATATATATCATTCAGTTATAATGTTACAATTACACAGGAAGCAGATAGATACAAACAAATCCATTACAGTCACAGCCACAGCATACAATTACCATTTCCCTGTCCCTCTATGCACACTTCGCTCCATTTCCTCCATCTCTGGATCTGCCTCAACACCAGCTAACAGCAACTACAAAAACAGCATCTCGAACAGCACCTAGCAAAACAGAAACTTCTTGTGTCTGGGATCAGCTATATACTGTGTATGTTGGGGGAGTACATGTCTTCTGTTATTGGTCCAGGGGAGGGAACTTTCTCATTCATGATGAGTCACTGGTCAGTGTGAGGGCTTTTGTTCTAGGTTGCTGGCCTTTGGTTTCCTGTACATCTGCTTTCCTTGGAATGTCCTTTTGTTCCAATAAGAGTGACTTCATATTCCTACATTTAATCATAACTACTCATTGCAATGTGCTACAACCTAATCACAGGTAACAACCCAATCCACACATTCCCCCGATCATTTTGACACCAAGCACGGCATGTCCATCTTGCTCCGCTCCAACAATACACATACATGATTTTATACTCCATTGTATAATTTAAAACCTTATAATGTCTAGTGCTTGACATGTTTAATTTATGTGTGGTATGAAATATGTGTTGAATATATATGAATATATATTTGTGGCGTGTCTGTGTGAGTTCATATGTATCGCTGTGCTCGCTGCTCGTATTCGCAAGCATAGCGACTTATAATGTGTGGAGTTTGTATGTTTTCTGTATGTAATATTTTTGACTTCGACAACACCCGGTACCAGTGATCCTGTGACCGTTTTGAGGAGCTGCATGAGGCTGCTGCTTGCTTATGCAGAGGAAGGAGCCCTTAATGCAGCTGAGCCCACTCTGATGTAGCTCCGCCCCCCGCTATGGCGCCGGTGCTACTAATAAGTTTTATACTGGCAATGCCTCCACAGGCTGTGTAGCCTCACATAAATGCTTGGTACAACACCCCTCCAGGCAGTCTCATGCAGGGGCACCCCCAGGAGGGACCCGTATGCCTCACCCACTCTTTTGCCACACAATGAACCGGGGGGGCCCCGGTTTGTACTCACCACGATGATCACCTTCAGGCTCTGCTAGGGGTGTGCGGCAAGCTGCGTCAGCTTACGTGCAGTGCCCTGCTGAACAAACAGCCCCTCAGGACAGTGGTCCTGCAGTGGAGAAGCGGCTCTGCACCTCATGAGGCCGGTAACAGTCTCCCCCCTAACTCCTACGGCGCAGGTATGCTGTTGCCCAAACAGCATACTGAAATAAGTAAAAGTTTAAATGAAATTGAAGAAAAAACTCTGGAGCTTGCTGAGTGTGCATCCTCTCCTGAGGGCACTTTTTTCTAAACAGCCTGTGGGAGGGGGCATAGAGGGGAGGAGCCAGGATACCCAGTTGAAGAAATTTAAAGTGCACTGGCTCCTTTGGACCTGTCTATACCCATCATACTAAATCTGTCCCCAATATCCCTTATGGATGCTAGAGAAAGGTTAAATGCACAATTAACCCACAAAGAGCTCTTCCAGGGAGACACAGAGAATATGGAACCAGCACTCGGCGCCCGTATCGCTAATGCCAAGTTTAGTAGGGTCGCAGACTAAGGGGGTCATTCCGACCCGATCGCATGCTGCACTTCTTCACAGCCATGCGATCGGGTCAGAACTGTGCATGCACGGCGGAAGCATTGCGCAGGTGCGTCGTTGCTGTTGCCGGGCAGCGACACCGTGTACAAAGAAAGCGGTTGCAGCTGCAATGGCAAGAAGATTGACAGGAGGAAGGCATCCCATGGCATCAACTGACCGGTTTCCGGGAGTGGTTCGGCGAACGCAGGCGTGTCCAGGCGTTTGGAGGGCGGATGTCTCACGTCAATTCCGGGACCTGCATCGCTGAAATTATCGCACCAGGTAAGTATGTCTAGGGCTAGTCTTGTTTTACACAAAACTTTTAGCATAGCAGGGCTGCACAAGCGATCGCAGCACTGTTATGCAGAAATCCACTAGGCGGCGTCTAGTTGATCGCACGGGCAGCAAAAAGTTGCTACGTGCGATCAACTCGGAATGACCCCCCAAGTACCTAGATTAGGGACTTAGTACACTACTAATCGCTCCCCCCCCTGCTATGACCCCCTGGTACCGCTGAGGTAATCTGGAATCTCTCCGGAGGAGCTGCGCATCCCTGACAGTCAGCGTCTGTGTCAGCTGCAGTAGGGAAAATGGCGCTTGTGAGCTGCTGGATCCGCTCATAGTGAAGCCTCGCCCCTTCAATGGCGCTCTGTCTTCTGTGCATAAAATAGAGACAGTCTCCTTTTATGGCTTTGTTGCCAGTCTGGGTACTGTGTCCGCTGTAATGTACAGTCAGGAGACGCAGTCTGCCCCGTTTAGAAGCCATGCGTCTCTGTATCCTGTTGCCCCCCCCACCTCCATGTCCCACGAAGCAGGCAGGCTGGTGCCATCCAGTCCTGCCTGAAAATAAACTTATAAAACAAATGCAGAAAACTCTTTAGGAGCTTCCAGAGATGTGACCGGCTCCTCCGGGCACATTTTCTAAACCGAGTCTGGTAGGAGGGGCATAGAGGGAGGAGCCAGCACACCTAGTGAAACTTTTATAGTGCCCATGGCTCCTAGTGGACCAGTCTATACCCCACAGTATTAAATGGATTTCCAGTATCCCCTAGAACGTAAGAGAAAAGTTGTTTCCAGTGTACCACACACAGGTGATACTATAGTTCCCTGTGTATGACACACACAGGTGATACTATGGTTCTCAGTGTACCACACACCGGGGATAACCTGTGATACTCTGGAGTTTATTAATCCAGTAGAGCCAGTAATGAGAATCTCTGATTTTCTGTGACTGTTTAGGTGGTTTTTAAAATATATTTTCCAACCCCATATGCTTTAGTGTTGGCTTTAATAATATTTCCACTTGAACAACCACTGGCAAAAATCAGATTCTGATAGATTTCCACTTGGTAAACAAACTCTTATATGTACTACAATACAAGGCCCTATAACGGCTGCGCTCCTCTTGCAGCTCCCTCTGTTGCTAGGACTGGGAGCTACAGTGCATAATGGGACTGCAGTACACGTTGTAAAAATGAACACTACTGCAAGATCATAGGGCCAGATTAACAATGGGGCAGATGGAGTTACAGCTCCCGGCCTCCACAAAAATAGGCCTATCATCATCATCATCACAGCATGCTGATCACCAGACGGCCACAAACCATAAGTATTATATTGTATTTCTATTTTCCACACAAAATGTTGCAATTTTTTTACTTTTACATAGTTAGGGAGACATTGGGGCTGATAGTGTACGGAGTATACATGTCTACCTGGGACTGGCCGTACCCACACAGCACCGGTCACACCCCCTCTACTTCTCATGATAGGCCCTTGAACACTTTTAGCCCAAGGCCCAAGAAGTCCTTAACCACTAAATTGACATGATCAGAGCACATGCGACCGCAGCGCCCCACTGTGTCCCCCCAGTTTTTGATGAGGAGATCCGTTCTGCAGATGTGCATAATATAATATTTAAAAAAATAAAAAATTTTAAACTTTAAAAAAACAACAACATTTAAAAACAACAATTTTATGAAAGGTTTTGAAGGGAAAAATGGTTAGTTAGGTGGTTAATCCAGCCCAGGAGAGCATATAAAGTAAAGCCTGCCTGTAGAGGTGAAAGTGTAGCTCCACCCACCCCAGCACAGTATGTGGCATCAAGTTAAGGTTTTGAACCATGTCTTGCAACTGAAATATTACACTGCATTCAGTAGAATAGTATTAAAGAAACATACAGAAAATATACAATAGAAAAATAAAAGTGGATTTAATTGGTCACAGAAAGCTTACATTAACATTCGTAAACTGGTTTTATTTGGCCTTTATAACTCTCTTAGTTAATTCACTGCGCATGTTACACCAATTCTGAAAGGAACTCCTTAGCCTTTTAGCTCGGTATTATCTATATATTTTATAATGTTTCACCAATTTAGTTACTGCTGTAGTATGTGATGACATTTTAACAATTCAACATGCAGCTCTCTTGCAATGAAACTACACTTCCCAGCATGACATGCCAAAAGTTTGCTATTCGGGCATGTTGAATACCCCTGCTATATAGTAATCCATTCATGGCTCACTAACCTCACAACCTGCACGCTAAGCTGTCCTGCTAGCACCGATCATATGTACGTACAGTAACGTTGCATGGAACATATGCCTGTTTTTGTCCATTAAAATCATATTAACAATTGAAACATAAATAATTAGTTTACTCACTTATTGATACTGCACATGTGTATGTTTTTTCCACTGGATAAAACTTCTCTCATTATTTTAGATAACTTTTTTTTTTTTTTTTTTAGAAAACAATGCATGTATAACAATTTATTAACATAAAAATCATCAATATATACAGAAAGCTGTAAAAATGAAAATAATAAATTACTAACGCCCACATATACAAATATTCCTTTGGTGCTGAATCTCGAGCATTGGATTTTATCCGCCACACAAGCTCTGTACGTCCACGTTCTAGATCGCAAGATATCAAGCTCCTTCATCAGAGAAACATTTTTAGACTTGTCATCTAGACATAGTGGCGGCTACATACAGTATATGCGTTACATCAGTATTCAGAAGGCAGCAGCCAATTTAATAAGAACTAGTGACATTACTAAGGCACAAAGGGGGTAATTCAGACCTGATCGCTCGCTAGCAGTTTTTTGCAGCGCTGCGATCAGATAGTCGCTGCCTATAGGGGAGTGTATTTTAGCTGTGCAAATGTGCGAACGCATGTGCAGCTGAGCACTACAAAAAGATCTGGCAGTTTCTGACTAGCCCAGGACTTACTCATCCGCTGCCATCACTTCAGCCTGTCCGGGACCGGAATTTACGTCAGACACCCGCCCTGCAAACGCTTGGACACACCTGCATTTTTCCAACCACTCCCAGAAAACTGTCAGTTGACACCCAAAAATGCCTTCTTTCCGTCAAACTTCTTGCGATCGGCTGTGCGAATGGATTCTTCGTAAAACCCATCGCACAGCAACGATCCGCTTTGTACCCGAGCAATGCGCCTGCGCATTGCGGAGCATACGCAGTTCTGACCTGATCGCAGCGCTGCAAAAAACACTAGCGAGAGATCAGGTCTGAATTACCCCCCGATAGCCCAAAAATAATGGTCTCAGATGTGTAATGAGAGAGCTTTATTACCATCACAATCATATAATCTGGGGTACACACCTATACAACCATCGGCCCATTCTCCTGATATCGGGTGAACAGCAGCTGATTGTATAGGTGCGTATGCAGTCCTGATGCAGGGACGTTAGCCGATAAACGGCTTATACCCCTCCTGCAACGGATGGGATCAGGAGGTCACATCTTATGTGCTGCACATCCGACCTCCCGATCCCCATAGAGGAGCCGCCTCTCTTTTGCTTCCAGCTCTGCTGCTGCCTCTCACAGGGGGGTGACGCTGGGTACACTGCTTGGTTGATCGGGAACGTTTTTTATCCCGGTTAGCTGAGGATCAGAAATGTGTGTACCTCTCTTGAGTCATTACTTTACAGTGTTCATGAATACTGGCCAGTATACTCGTTGTCTTTTATTTACCCCTTTCTATATACGCTCCCTATTGTCATCTTTGTTTTATTAATCACGGTACTCTGTACATTCAGCCATCCACGCGTAAGAAGGGAGTCCGTAATGGCTCTGGTAGTATGGTGATTCCACGCGTAAGAAGGGAGTCAGTAAATGGCTCTGGTAGTATGGTGATTGCAAGGCAGGTCTGTCGTTCTGCTCTGCTACACCTTCTTCTTTGGTTGTTTGCTCAGGAACTGACTATGTATGAAATTAGTAAGTTTTCTTTCTGACAGGACAAGAGCAGCTAAAGAGAGGAAGAGACAGAAGGCTCCGACCACGATGTGAGCCAGACGGGACGGCCAGCCCATGTCACAACACAGCATCATCTGTAAAAAGAATAGTGACATTGTTAATCCAAGCATTAGGATACTTCTAGGAACTCTGGAACGTCACTGAAGTGTCACACATACAGGGGGAATATACCACACTTCCTGTGCAGCCTGTGGTCTCCCAGCGTAGGGCCAACATTGAAATAAATCATTCAGGTGAACAGACATCCGGGGTACTGCAACCCTTGAACTTGATCGGCCAGAGACTTACATTAAAAAGAGAGCAGGGCTCATATAGCTGTATTGCAAAAAGCTAACCCGGATGTCTGTTCTCCTTAATAAAAATACCTCATCTGCAGAGTCAATTAAAAAGACCTACAATTTCACATGCGTGCTCTGCTACTGTATACTGTACATTTCCTGGGTATTATAAAATGCTCTCTAGTCTTACTGTATATTGTGGCATTTTTTTAAATCTAGTATTCCTTTGCATATAACAAATCGGTAATGCACAGAAGTGTCCTCAAACACTATTGCTGCAGTCACACCAAACATCCCTTCTTGGCGCGCCAGGTCCTGTGAGACGCGACTGCACTGATTAATTAGATATGCGACACTTGTATATCTGTGAGCGGCCGAATCTCTGAATCTGTATACGAAGTGCTACTATGCAACTGCTGCAGATTTCTTCCACTCCAAATTCCTTTGGGCTTTATATATAAATCCAGACTCAGTCGCACAAATATACAAGTGTCATATAGCAAATCAATCAGTGCAGTCTCGTAAAGCTGTTTTGTCGCATTTTATTGCATTTAAGAGCCACAATCGAGAGGAAAAGATGCTCCACTGCTCACCTGCACCTGCTGGATGGCGTATTGAGGCTAGGTGGATGAGGACACATCCGTATTGAGTGTATGAATAGAATTAAGCTCCTACCAGGGACGTGCAGTCAGGGGAGGCAGTGCCTCCCCTGTCATAATGATTAAAATAATATAAAGAAGATATTTATAACACAGTCTGTTATAAATATCTTTTTTTATTATTTTAATAATCCCCCCCCCCCTGTGGCTGCGTGTGAGGCAGCGGGAGAGGTGCCTCCCGCTGCTAACACTAAAAGTCCGGGCAGCGGGGGGCGGGCAGGGGGCGGGGCGCAGCAATGGGCTGTGAAAGCCCATTGAAAATGAATGGGGAAGCGGCACCTATACTGGTGCCGCAATGACAGGGGCGTGCGATGAATGCACGCCCCTGTCAGTGCCCCAGATGTGATTGGCCCAGCGGATCCAGTGCTGGATCCGCTGTCCAATCACCCCCTTCCCGGCTGCAGCAGGCGCCGTGGGCTGTGTGGGCGCCCGCTGCAGCCAGCACCGCTACTATGGGAGAGACGTCATGAGTCATGACGTCTCTCCCATAGTACAGCAGAGACGAGCCGGCGGACGGAGACGGAGTTCAGCGCTGCAGGAGCGGTAAGTGTGTGTGTGTGTGTTTTTTTTATTTTTTTTGTGTGTTTGTGTTGGGGGCAGCAACAGGGGCACAACAACAAGGGGCACAGCAACAGGGGCACCGCAACTGGGGGGCACAACAACAAGGGGCACAGCAACTGGGGGGCACAACAACAAGGGGCACAGCAACTGGGGGGCACAACAAGGGGCACAGCAACAAGGGGCACAACAACAACGGGGGCACAACAACAACAGGGGCACAACAACTGGGGGGCACAACAAGGGGCACAGCAACAGGGGCACAACTATAAGGGGCACAGCAAAAGGGGCACAACTATAAGGGGCACCACAACTATAAGGGGCACAGCAAAAGGGGCACAACTATAAGGGGCACAGCAACTGGGGGGCACAACTACAAGGGGCACAGCAACTGGGGGCACAGCAACTGGGGGGCACAACTACAAGGGGCACAGCAACTGGGTGGCACAGCAAGGGGCACAACAAGGGGCACAACTATAAGGGGCACAGCAACAGGGGGCACAACTACAAGGGGCACAGCAACTGGGGGCACAACTACAAGGGGCACAGCAACTGGGGGCACAACTACAAGGGGCACAGCAACAGGGGCACAACTATAAGGGGCACAGCAACAGGGGCAGAGCAAAATGGGCACAACTATAAGGGACACAACTACAAGGGGCACAGCAACTGGGGGCACAACTACAAGGGGCACAGCAACTGGGGGCACAACTACAAGGGGCACAACTACAAGGGGCACAGCAACTGGGGGGCTCAACTTCAAGGGGCACAGCAACTGAGGGGCTCAACTACAAGGGGCACAGCAACTGGGGGGCTCAACTACAAGGGGCACAGCAACTGGGGGGCTCAACTACAAGGGGCACAGCAACTGGGGGGCTCAACTACAGGGGGCACAGCAACTGGGGGCACAATTACAGGGGTCACAGCTACTGGGGGCAAAGCTACAGGGGGCACAGCTACTGGGGGCACAGCTATTGGGGGCAAAGCTACAAGGGGCACAGCGACTGGGGGCACAGCGACTGGGGGCACAGCTACAGGGGCCACAGCGACTGGGGGCACAGCTACAGGGGCCACAGCTACAGGGGCCACAACTACTGGGGGCACAGCCACAAGGAGCAAAGCTACAGGGGGCACAGCTACAAGGGGCACAGCGACTGGGGGCACAACTACAGGGGTCACAACTACTCGGGGCACTGCTACTGGGGGCACTGCTACTAGGCTCACAACTATTGGGGGAGCCTGCTCCATCATCCCAGCTAGCAGCAGCACTCTCCCCTGTCTGTGCCAACGTCCTCCCGCGTCAGCGAGTGTATAATATTCATTAATTTCTCTCTCTCCTCCTGTGGATTACTTTGTTTGTAAGTATAATTTTCATTTTTACAGGTACCGGCCCTATTGGATTCTACTGGACAAGTGGACGTGACCGGCGTGGGATGTAGGTAAGTAATCTCCCTCTCATTTTTACAGGAACCACCTATTGGATTCTACATGGACAAGTGGACGTGACCGGCGTGGGATGTAGGTAAGTATGTGTGAGTGTGTAAGTGTGTTTTAATAAATTTTTACTTTCACGGTGTGTGTGTTGTGTTTTTATTTGGGTATTTTTTGTTGTTGTAGAACTACAGGTACCAGCGGGCCCGTTATTTCCCCGCATGCTGGCACTTGAGGTTCTCCAAGTACCAGCAAGCGGGGGAGGCTTGCTGGGCCTTGTAGTTCCACAACAAAAAACAATATTCTTTTTTATACACACTTATGGCTATCAGCCCAGCACCCACCGCCCAGGGGTGCTGGGGACAGCCTCGAGCTTCACCCCTGGCCCTTGGGTGCCTGGAGGGGGGGGACCTCTTGATTTAAGGGGTCCCCAGTCCTCCAGGGAACCCCGGCCAGGGGTGACTAGTTGCGGGGGTAATGCCACGGCCGCAGGGACCTACATAAATGTGTCCCCCGGCTGTGGCATTATGTCCCTGGCTAGTGGAGCCCGGTGCTGGTTTTAAAAATACGGGGGGACCCCTACATCTTTTGTCCCTCGTATTTTTGGAACCAGGACCGGTCTAAGAGCCCGGTGCTGGCTGTCTAAATACGGGGAACCCCTGTCCAATTTTTTCCCAGTAGTTAAACAACCAGGACCGGCTCAAAGAGCCCGAGGCTGGTTATACTTAGGAAGGGGGACCTCACACTTTTTTTTTTTTACATTTTTTAACCCATTCAGACCCTTCTCCATTAAGTTAATGGAAGCCCTGGACAACAAAATTGCATTCATGTCCTCCTCCCACTCCCTTCCCAAACACTAATTTTTATTTTTTTTCTAGAAAAATGTACAATATATTACAAGTATGATGAGCAGGCAGGCAGCGGGCATTGGCGGCATCGGACTGAGGTGCAAATTAGTGGCGGAGGGCTGGGTCAGTTGATGGTGGGCGAGTTTGTAAGCCATTGGCGGTGGCAGCAGGCATCGGCTCAGTGGCAGTAGCGGGCATTGGCTTGGCGGCGGTAGGGGTCATCGGCAGGATTCGGCGGACATTATGGCTGTAGTGCCTCACCAGCCTCTGACCTCACCGCACGCCACTGGCTCCTACCCAGCCTTGCAGGATGTTACAGGCAAGAAACATTGCATATTTCTTTAAAGATAAGCAATATTTTGGTTGCTGTAATGGCTGGCAATGCTTGCAGCTGTACATTGCGATGAACCAAATTTAGGCCAAACAGAGTTCTTTCCTTGAACATGTTCCCAGGACAAAGGCATGACTTGTTCTCTATATTGTCTTCACGAACCCTGGTCTATGATACACATTTGAAGGTCTAGTTTAATATTTATCCATGATACTAATTACATTCTAAGGGGCTTATTTAGCTAGCTGCAGACATTTATGAGCAAAAATGAGCGATGTCTATTGCAAAAAACATCTCCAACAAACACATCACACGGGTACAATGTGACCTCGTACTTAATAGAATCAGCCTCTAAGACAGTGTTCACACAAATCACTTTTGTACATTTTAGGCCTCATTTAGATGTGGTTGCTGTTGCTATTTTTTGCTGTCCACAATTGTGAGTGCTGAAACACCAGCACCATCATCACTGACCGGGTCCTCACGCAGATTCTGAGCACCTCTGAAGATGCACAGGCTGATCAGCTATCCTGGGACGCAGAGGTCTCTCCAGTAGCAAGTGAGATCACAACATCTTATTTATGCATGCCCTGTAAATGCCGTCTGAACGGCCGTGACACGCCTGCAGTTATCCAACCACTCCACGTTACCACTGTGAATAATCCCTCGTTACGAGCACTATAGTAATTCGCTGCGCGTATGCAATGCAGCTCATACACATGTGCAGTAAGAAAGCATCAACTTCCGTACTTCAGCTGCTTTGTGTCCACATGTGAATGAGGCCCATTATGCTGACCCCAACTGCTCCGTATTCAACACATCTAAACGGTGTTAATTGCCCTGCATTATTATTCAAATATTTTTTACAACGCTCCAAGGGGACATCCGTATCACATAGTCACACTGAAGAAAACACACCATAGTTGCAGTATCAGATAACACAACAATCTATTTGCACAGGTCTGACGTGTGTTGTCCCAGAATTCTATGTCCCAAATCAGTGGTGTACCACAGGTGGCCCTACAATCCTTCACTTGCTGCGTCCATCTACTTCCTGATTTGTGATCATATTTGTTTGTTATAGATTGTAGCACTCGTTTAACAGACCTGCTGATATGTTATTACAGATAGGTGCCTCTTCACTTGCTTAAATGTATTTATTAACCTCGTTACTGAGATGCAGAGTAATATGCTGCCCTTTGTAGGTTAGGGGGCTGCACAGTTGGCCCCACAAAATGCATCAAGTTGACATCACTGTTCTTAACTGTACTCATCAATTTTGAGAATATAATAAATGTAAATCCAGCCAGCTGGCCTTAGTGCTTTCCGCTATGGAGAGAGCCATAGAACAGGACAGCATGATCTGTCCTAATAACACACAGCTGTTGATGAAAAATAAAATATGGAGTTTAAATCCCCCATCTTTTATTTCTTCCTTCTTATGTCTCATTTATTATCTATTTTATAGTCAACACGCTGACAAATCTAAACGAATCATGTTCACCTTTCGTATAAATTTTGATCACATTTAACATTTTGATTTGTGCCTAGTGACAAGTTTGTACCAGTTAAGGAAACATGTTTGCCTAGTGAGTGACTGCCCTATATCTTTGTATACAACTACAATATAAAAGGAATAATAAAATAAAAGATCACAATGCAAACATAAAAACTATTGAGAGAAAATAAAAAAAAAAGGTTTGTTACCTCCGAGTACCCAGTCACTGCAACACTGACAGCCAGAACACAGAGAACTGCCGAGGATGGGACAAGTCCGGAGAGTGGTCGGTAAGGGCTCTCCTTGTAATATCTCCTAATGTAGAGGAGACTGTGAGTAATCCGCATGCCCATATTGAAGCAGTTTGCCAGGATGAATCCAATACTACCCAACCAAAGAGTCATGTAGTAGGAGAGGCAGAGAAAACTCAGCGAGAGACCCAACATGACATAGTTAAACCTGGTAATGGAGTAATAGAGAGCATGAGACAGGCAGAAACGGAAACTAGGAGTAGCAAATAACATTACAGTTTTGTCTAGAAGATAACCCTTACATAAAAGAACCATTGGATTCTATTACAACTATTCCACCTGTATTGCTGCAGTATCATGAAGTAGGCTGGTCATTCGTTACACCCTGCGCTGGACACAAAGTGACAAGAGTGCTAAGTGCACCCAGTTCCTTCATATCAATATGACGGTTATGGATCAATGAGTCAACCTAAAAAAGGCAGACAGTGTCTAGGTCGACCCCAAAAGGTCGACATGGTAAAAAAGGTTGACACGGAAAAGATCAACACTGGAAAAAGTTGACATGAGTTTGTTGTTTTAAAAAAAAAATTGGTATAGCTTTCGCCGTAAAAGAACCGGGAACCCCAATTAATGCACTGCTCACCATGCTGCGGGCAAGGTACCCTGCTGCGCTTGGCACAGGTTACTATTTACAATCGTAGTCCACGTGGATGGTAAAGTATGAAAAACTTGAATGAAAAATAAATAAAATTTAAAAAAATGTATGTTGACTTTTTCATGTGTCGACCACTGCCATTGTCAACCTTTTGACAATGCCGACCTAATACATGTCACCCAATATGGTCAACCTATTGACTGTCGACCTATTATCCGGATACCCAATATGAAGGGGTTCGGCTGACACAGTGCTAAGAGTTTGTGACAATTTTAAACAAATCAGTTGCAACTAAAATGTGATCTGACTTTCACCTAGGCAGCATTACAGTAACAGATGGAGATACTATTGTGAAATAACACGCAATAATTGTATGGTTTCTATGTTAACTAAATATGTAGATTCAGCATTCGCTGTACAATAGAATAATATACCACTCTTTACATTTATCAATTTAGCCAACGAGATCTCAACCAAACATTTCCTGAACTGGATAATAAAATATACATTCCTTCACAGAACTGCGCAACTTGTTCTAGTCATTATTTATTATTATTTATTAACAGTTTCTTATATAGCGCAGCAAATTCCGTTGCGCTTTACAATTGGATACAATGATAAAACAAAACTGGGTAATAAACAAACAAACAGTCATAGAGGTAGGAAGGCCCTGCTCGCAAGCTTACAATCTATAGGGAAATAGGCATTGATACACAAGGAAAGGCATTATCTATTGCATATTTGTCCACCGGATTGCAAAGGTTCTAGATGGGTTGCATGATATCATATCACAGCAATGATGAACCATGGTCAGAAAGAAGGGACAGTAAAGAAAGAGAAAATATGTAGAGGATATGTGTGGACTGTACAGTGGGGATATAGGGGGTCATTCCGAGTTGATCGCTCGCTAGCAGTTTTTAGCAGCCGTGCAAATGCATAGTCGCCGCCCACGGGGGAGTGCATTTTCGCTTTGCAGGAGTGCGAACGCCTGTGCAGCAGAGTGCCTGCAAACACATTTTGTGCAAAACAAGACGAGCCCTGTAGTTACTTATCCTGTGCGATGATTGCTGCGACGAACGACACGGTAATGACGTCAGATACCCGCCCAGCAAACGCCCGGCCACGCCTGCGTTTTTCCAAACACTCCCAGAAAACGGTCAGTTGCCACCCAGAAACTCCCACTTCCTGTCAATCTCCTTGCATTTGGCTGTGCGATTGGAATCGTCGCTAGAACCAGTGCAAAACCACAAAGGACTTCGTACCCGTATGACGCGCGTGCGCATCGCGGTGCATACGTATGCGCATATTAGCCGTTTTTTTCAGTGATCGCTACGCACCGAACAACGGCAGCTAGCGATCAACTCGGAATGACCCCCATAATCGGATAGGAAAACTTATGAAGGTTGAGTGAGCGGTTCTGGAATGGGATAAGCTAGTCTGAAGAGGTGAGTTTTCAGGGAACGTTTGAAGGTTTGGAGACTAGGGGAGAGTCTTATTGTCCATGGTAGGGCATTCCACAGAGTGGGTGCAGCCCGAAGAAAGTCCTGCAATCGTGCATGGGAGCAAGTAATGAATGTGGGTGAGAGACGTAGATCTTGTGAAGAGCGGAGAGGTCGGGTTGGGAGATATTTTGAGATGAGCGAAGAGATGTACATTGGTGTAGTTTGGTTAATGGCCTTATGTGTGAGTAAAAGTATTTTATATTGAATACGGTAGAATACAGGCAACCAATGGAGGGATTGACAGCGTGGATCTGCAGACGATGAACATCTGGCAAGGAAGATTACCCTCGCAGCTGCATTCAGAATGGATTGTATTGGTGTGAGTCTCTTTTTGGTAAGACCAGTAAGAAGACTATTGCAATAATCAAATAGTCATGACACTAAACGTCAACTGTGTAAAAGTCAAGCCTTTGGTTTGCTTATTCCAGAATGTGAGCTTCCGTCCGACTCTTTCTGCTGTAGGGTGAGCTTGTGTGTTTAAGGGGTCTAGGCCTTGGAGAGAGATAAAGTACCATCTAACCAGCTCCTAACTGCCATGTTACAGACTGTGTTTAAAACATGACAGGAGCTGGTATGTTCTCTCTCTCTACTTTATCTCTCTCCAATGCTTAGTAAATAGACCCTTTAAACACCCAAGCCCATCCTACAGCACAAAGAGAAGAAATCTCACATTCTGGAATAAGCAAATCAAAGACTTGTCTTTTACACAGTTGACCCTTAGGAGCAGATGTTTTAAGCCTGGAGAAGTGATAAACCAGTGATAAGTGGAAGGTGATAATGAACCAGCCAATCAGCTTCTAACTATTAATAATCATACTGGAGCTGATTGGCTGGTGCGTTATCACTTTGCACTTATCACTGCTTTATCACTTCTCCAGGCTTAATACATCTGCCCCTATGTGTCATGACCAGAAGTAGAACAAGTTACAGCAGCTCTGTGAAGGAATGTACATTTTATTTTCCAATAGACAGACCCCTAAGACCTGCTTTGTAATGCATGACCCATATCTGGAAACTGACATGTAAAGCTTTAGCTCTTCGACACAATCCACTGTAAAAATTCCCACTACAATTAAGAACTCCTTGTTTCTACAATGACTTTGAGCAGATCGGCTATGAAGCCTATAAAGCCACCATAAACCATGAGCTGTGGATTTTAAATGGCAGTGGGAGTTTCCGTTGAATTTAAGTTCTTTTGTTCTAACGCAGAATTTAATTTTCTGCAAACAAGTTTCTCTACTAAATTCCATATTCCTCTAAGCTTTAAGATGATCCTGGTGGTTTTTTGGTGAGCTTGAGACAGGCAGCTGTATGTCTCGTAGAGAACAGTGCTTTGCTCAATGCACACTACCCTTTTCCAGAACTTTACTTGGGGGAAATTGTGACTTCCCGAAGTATTGTATTCCTTACTCCTGGAGTGGGAAGTGGTATAGAAGAGTTGACTGTCTAGACAGACAGTTAGTAGGTCAACACCATATGGTACAAAAGGTTGACAGTGGTTAAGGTCGACAGAGTTAAAAGGTCAACAAGACACAAAAAATGGTTGACTTGGTTTTTTGGCCACATCTTGTATATTTCATGTTAAGTGACCACCATCAGTAGAAAAGTGTACCCTCACGGGCTCACTTCAATCGTCACGCTTCAGGCAAGGTTACTATTCCCAGTCGTAGTCCACGTGGATAGTAAATCAAGCATATGTTGGGAAAACATGTGAAAAACCCAAAACACATGTCGGCCATTGTCATGTTGAACTTTTGGGCCAAATGTAATAGAGAGAGTTTCAGAAAGTAAGATTTGGTAAGGTTTTTCAGGTTGATTTTGCTGTGTAAATGATTGCCACTCACTTTTTGAAACTCTCACTCTATTACATTTGGCCCTTTGTACCTGTCGACCATATAGTGTCGACCGGTTGACTGTCTAACTAGACAGTGAAGGTCTATCCTCCAGACACCCTGGAGTGATATTTGACAGATACACAGGGGAAATGTAATTGTGGGTTTTGCCTGCTGTTCTCGGATACTATAAAAAGAAGAAAATTTCCAGCGCTTTTCTTTGTATGAACCCAATAATTTTTTTTTGTTATAAACAGATTTGTAAATATATTTCTTTTATTATCATAAATTATAAACACTTTTTCAGATAAAACAGTTTAACTTTATGCTTGTGATCACAAGAAAGTATTTGTTTAAATAATTTGTAAAAATACCGGTACATCTATTTAACTCACATAGACAATACATATACACACACAAACATTTAGACACATGTATCTATTCTTGGTAATTGTTTCTGATTTAGAGGGAGTTGACACACTTTGTAGCGGTTTACTCTTCTCCCCTATCTTATTAAGGATGTTTCCAGCTTCCAATTGTTAATTAGTTGGGACCATTATTGCTGGTTTCTTTGATTTGATGTTAATGTATTTTATTTGTAGTCTATTAAAGACCAAGTTCGGGAAGACGTCCCGTGATAATGCTGGTGTCAGTTCAAAGTCTCAAATGTCATTCCGCAATGCAAAATATCTTAGTCTGCCGGCAGACTTTTCTTCCGCTTACCGCGTCCTCAATCATTGTAGAGAACACTGATCGCCGCCGAGCCCGCAGATCCCCGCCTGACGCCGGACACCGAAATCAGGGAGCCCAGGACCAAGGAGGAGGACGCGGTAAGCGGAAGAAAAGTCTGCCAGCAGACTAAGATATTTTGCATTGCGGAATGACATTTGAGACTTTGAACTGACACCAGCATTATCACGGGACGTCTTCCCGAACTTGGTCTTTAATAGACTACAAATAAAATACATTAACATCAAATCAAAGAAACCAGCAATAATGGTCCCAACTAATTAACAATTGGAAGCTGGAAACATCCTTAATAAGATAGGGGAGAAGAGTAAACCGCTACAAAGTGTGTCAACTCCCTCTAAATCAGAAACAATTACCAAGAATAGATACATGTGTCTAAATGTTTGTGTGTGTATATGTATTGTCTATGTGAGTTAAATAGATGTACCGGTATTTTTACAAATTATTTAAACAAATACTTTCTTGTGATCACAAGCATAAAGTTAAACTGTTTTATCTGAAAAAGTGTTTATAATTTATGATAATAAAAGAAATATATTTACAAATCTGCTTATAACAAAATTTTTTTATTGGGTTCATACAAAGAAAAGCGCTGGAAATTTTCTTCTTTTTATAGTGCACAAACTGTTTAGGGGAAGGAGTACCCCTGACAACCCTATATTTCCAATAGCAGCTACTTTGTATCAAACATCTAGGAAGAGTTGAGCGCAGCTTGCCACCATCCAAACTTTTCTGTTCTCTGATACTGCCTGATAAAGACCACAAAATCTTCAGCACTTGCATTAACACTGGCAACTCTTTTTCTGAGATCCTAAAAATTGCAGACAACTTTTTTATCTTTATGATAAAATATTAAAAACACAAATCAGTGATATTTTTCTTATTAAATCAGGTTCTCTTGTAGATCTACTAACGAGAGCAATACATATTGGGGGTCATTCTGATCCGTTCGCACGCAGCGGTTTGTCGCTGCGGTGCGGACGGGTCTGGAATACACATGCGCGTCGTTGCCCGTTACGACGCGGATTACGAAGAAAGCGGTCGCAGCGGCGGCCGCAAGAAGACTGACAGAAAGAAGGCGTTCCTGGGCGTCACCAGACTGCTGGCGGACGTTTTCGGGGAGTGGTGGAGAAAACGCAGGCGTGGTCAGAAGAACGGAGGGCGGATGTCTGACGTCAAAGCCGGGACCTGCATCGCTGGAGCCGTCGCACAGGGTAAGTAGGTCTAGGGCTAGTCTTCTTTTACACAAAACTCGTTCGCAGCCCTGCTAAGCTAAAATACACTCCCCCATAGGCGTGGACTAGTTGATCGCACCAGCTGCAAAAAGTTGCTGGATGCGATCAACTCGGAATGACCACAATTATTCTCATTCACAAATCTTCTTTTAACACTCTACTGCGTTTATGCAGGGACTAACCCATATTGATGAGGACTGCACCGATTCCCTTAGGATTACTGAAAGATTCTGCTGACTCCAGAACATAAATTGTATATTGCGATTAAGCAATTAGGGAGAGGGGTGCCAGACGCATTAAATTATTTATTACGAGATTGTAGATGAGTGTTACTGTGCTGTCTGGTGGAGTAGGATCCCAGAAAATTACAGGGTTTGTTAAAAAGCCTTTGCATTCAGCTACATGTAAACTGTACACAGAGTCCTCAATGCACCCACCTGTCTACTTCCTCCTTACTCATTGCAGCAAAGGTGAAACACTCTGTGACTCCATTGATGGCGAGCAGAAGTACATACAGGCAGTAGCTGCGCAGAAGGACAGGACCTGGAAAATAACACAGTCAGCTGGTAGAGCAAGATGACAACTAAATACATAACGCAATCTAGTACAGAAGGCTGGATTCAGGGGTGGCCGCTAATCCTGGTGCAATGGCGTCTATTTACGCAGTGCAACTGCAAATTTCTGCTAATGCAGCAGTGGATGGAATTCAGACAGAGACACCCATTCACTGCTTTTCTAATCTGCCACTTTGTGTAAAAAGTTGCACCACTGCCACGACAGTCGCAAATCCATCGCACCATAGGTTATTCAAAATGCCCTGTGGTTCATCTGATCATGGGTGTTGAAAACACTGCAACTCCAAAAAAAGTTGCAGTGACTGAATGGGACACGTAAATAGTCATAACAGAAGTCACGTTTTCTGAAACAAGTTTTTTCTAATCATATTGTTATGTTGAACTAGACAAAAACTCTCCCTATACATTTTTTATTAGTGATTTTAGGCATGATGTTACAAACAATAAGCATTGCAGTTGTAAAGCATTACAATAACATTGAAGGTATTAAGGAGACCAGATTCCAATTCACAGAAAGCAGGAAACATTTAGGTAACCTAGGGTATAGAATTATAAGTATGAAACTAAAGTGAAAGTTCCTTAATATCTACCCCTGCTGCAGCAGGTCCTGTCTGAGAGGCAGAGGCCATGGGTCCTCTGAGATCATTTCTTGTAGTTCTGGGTACCAAGTTCTTCTTGGCCAATCCGGAACGATGAGTATAGTTCTTACTCCTCTCTTTCTTACTATCCTCAGTACCTTGGGTATGAGAGGAAGAGGAGGGAACACATAAACCGACTGGTACACCCACGGTGTCACTAGTGCGTCCACAGCTATCGCCTGAGGGTCCCGTGACCTGGCGCAATATTTTTTTAGCTTTTTGTTGAGGCGGGACGCCATCATGTCCACCTGTGGCAATTCCCAACGATTTACAATCTGTGTGAAGACTTCTTGATGAAGTCCCCACTCTCCCGGGTGGAGGTCGTGCCTGCTGTGAGGAAGTCTGCTTCCCAGTTGTCCACTCCCGGAATGAACACTGCTGACAGTGCTAGCACGTGATTCTCCGCCCTTCGAAGAATCCTTGTGGCTTCTGCCATTGCCATCCTGCTTCTCGTGCCGCCCTGGCGGTTTACATGGGCGACCGCCGTGATGTTGTCTGACTGAATCAGTACTGATTGGTTTTGAAGCAGGGGCTCTGCTTGAATCAGGGCGTTGTAGATGGCCCTTAGTTCCAGTATATTTATGTGTAGAGAAGTCTCCAGACTTGACCACTGTCCTTGGAAGTTTCTTCCCTGAGTGACTGCCCCCCATCCTCGGAGGCTTGCATCCGTGGTCACCAGGACCCAGTCCTGTATGCCGAACCTGCGTCCCTCGAGAAGATGAGCACTCTGCAGCCACCACAGCAGAGACACCCTGGCCCTTGGGGACAGGGTGATCAACCGATGCATCTGAAGATGCGATCCGGACCATTTGTCCAACAGATCCCACTGAAAGATCCTTGCATGGAACCTGCCGAAGGGAATTGCTTCGTAAGAAGCCACCATCTTTCCCAGGACTCGCGTGCAGTGATGCACCGACACCTGTTTTGATTTCAGGAGGTCCCTGACCAGAGATGACAATTCCTGGGCCTTCTCCTCCGGGAGAAACACCTTCTTCTGTACTGTGTCCAGAATCATTCCCAGGAAAAGCAGACGCATCGTAGGAATCAGCTGCGACTTTGGGATATTCAGAATCCAGCCGTGCTGTTGCAACACTTCCTGAGAGAGTGCTACGCTGACCAACAACTGCTCTTTGGACCTCGCCTTTATGAGGAGATCGTCCAAGTACGGGATAATTATAACTCCCTTTCTTCGAAGGAGTATCATCATTTCGGCCATTACCTTGGTAAATATTCTCGGAGCCGTGGAGAGACCAAACGGCAACGTCTGGAATTGGTAATGACAGTTCTGTACCACAAACCTGAGGTACTCCTGGTGAGGTGGGTAAATGGGGACATGCAAGTAAGCATCCTTGATGTCCAGCGACACCATAAAATCCCCCTCTTCCAGGCTTGCAATAACCGCCCTGAACGATTCCATTTTGAACTTGAACTTCTTTATATAAGTGTTCAAGGATTTTAAATTTAGAATTGGTCTCACCGAACCGTCCATTGTGGAATAGTAACCCCTTCCCTGTTGAAGGAGGGGGACCTTGATTATCACCTGCTGGAGGTACAGCTTGTGAATTGCCGCCAGTACTATCTCCCTTTCCCTGGGAGGAGCTGGCAAGGCTGATTTGAGGTAACGGCGAGGGGGAGTCGCCTCGAACTCCAGCTTGTATCCCTGAGATACAATTTGTACAGCCCAGAGATCCACTTGTGAGCGAACCCACTGGTTGCTGAAGTTTCGGAGACGCGCCCCCACCGCACCTGGCTCCGCCAGTGGAGCCCCAACGTCATGCGGTGGACTTAGTGGAAGCAGGGGAGGATTTTTGTTCCTGGGAACTGGCTGCCTGGTGCAGCTTCTTTCCTCTACCCCTGCCTCTGGCCAGAAAGGATGCGCCTCTGACCCGCTTGCCTTTCTGAGGCCGAAAGGACTGCATTTGATAATACGGTGCTTTCTTAGGCTGTGAGGGAACCGGAGGTAAAAAAGTCGACTTCCCAGCTGTTGCTGTGGATACGAGGTCCGAGAGACCGTCCCCAAACAATTCCTCACCCTTATAAGGCAAAACCTCCATGTGTTTTTTAGAATCAGCATCACCTGTCCACTGCCGAGTCCATAATACTCTCCTGGCAGAAACGGACATTGCATTAATTCTAGATGCCAGCAGGCAAATGTCCCTCTGGGCATCCCGCATATATAAGACGACGTCTTTTATATGTTCCATGGTTAGCAAAATAGTATCCCTGTCGAGGGAATCAATGTTGTCTGACAGGGTATCAGTCCATGCTGCTGCAGCACTACACATCCAGGCTGAAGCAATAGCAGGTCTCAGTAGAGTACCAGAGTGTGTATACACAGACTTCAGGATAGCTTCCTGCTTTCTATCCGCAGGCTCCTTTAGGGCGGCCGTATCCTGAGACGGCAGTGCCACCCTTTTAGATAAGCGCGTGAGCGCCTTGTCCACCCTAGGGGATGTTTCCCAACGTAACCTATCCGTTGGCGGGAAAGGGTACGTCATCAGTAACCTCTTAGAAATCACTAGTTTCTTATCAGGGGAACCACGCTTCTTCACACAAATCATTTAATTCATCAGATGGGGGAAAAGTCACTGGCTGCTTTTTCTCCCCAAACATAATACCCCTCTTGGTGGTAACCGGGTTAACGTCAGAAATGTGCAATACATCTTTCATTGCAGTAATCATGCATCGGATGGCCTTTGTAGACTGTACATTTGTCTCATCCTCATCTACACTGGAGGAGTCAGACTCCGTGTCGACATCTGTGTCTACCATCTGAGCCAGAGGGCTTTTATGAGCCCCTGACGGCCTCGGAGTCGCCTGGGCAGACGCGGACTGAGACCCCGGCTGTCCCAAGGCTGCTGCGTCATCGAACTTTTTATGTAAGGAGTTGACACTGTCGGTTAAGACCTTCCACATATCCATCCAATCAGGTGTCGGCCCCGTCGGGGGCGACACCACACTAATCTGCCCCTGCTCCGCCTCCACGTAACCCTCCTCATCAAACCTGTCGACACAGCCGTACCGACACACCGCACACACACAGGGAATGCTCTGACTGAGGACAGGACCCCACAAAGTCCTTTGGGGAGACAGAGAGAGAGAGTATGCCAGCACACACCACAGCGCTATATAACACAGGGATGTACACTATAATAAGTGATTTTTCCCAATAGCTGCTTACTTATCTTATTTGCGCCTAAATTTTAGTGCCCCCCCTCTCTTTTTTACCCTTTTTGTATCCAGATACTGCAGGTGAGAACCTGGGGAGCTGCTTCCAGCGGAGCTGTGAAGGGAAAATGGCGCTGGTGTGCTGAGGAAGAAGGCCCCGCCCCCTCAGCGGCGGGCTTCTGTCCCGCGTTTTGTGTGACTTAATGGCGGGGGTTTGCACACATATACAGTGCCAAACTGTATTATGTGTATAATTTGTGCCAAAAGGTATTATAATTGCTGCCCAGGGCGCCCCCCCCCCCCCCCCCCCAGCGCCCTGCACCCTACAGTGACCGGAATGTGTGGTGTGCTGTGGGAGCAATGGCGCACAGCTGCAGTGCTGTGCGCTACCTTAATGAAGACAGGAGTCTTCAGCCGCCGTTTTCGTCGTTCTCTTCTGTCTCTGCAAGGGGGACGGCGGCGCGGCTCCGGACGATCGAGGTCAGGCCCTGTGTTCGAACCCTCTGGAGCTAATGGTGTCCAGTAGCCTAAGAAGCACAAGCTAGCTGCAAGCAGGTAGGTTTGCTTCTCTCCCCTCAGTCCCACGTAGCAGTGAGTCTGTTGCCAGCAGATCTCACTGAAAATAAAAAACCTAACAAATACTTTCTTTTCTAGCAAGCTCAGGAGAGCCCACTAGGTGCATCCAGCTCTGGCCGGGCACAGATTCTAACTGAGGTCTGGAGGAGGGGCATAGAGGGAGGAGCCAGTGCACACCAGATAGTACCTAATCTTTCTTTTAGAGTGCTCTGTCTCCTGCGGAGCCCGTCTATTCCCCATGGTCCTTACGGAGTTCCCAGCATCCACTAGGACGTCAGAGAAATAGGTTGGAGTAAAACCCCTGTCCCCTTTGTGATGGAGGTACTGGGACAATCACACCTGACTGCAGTAATTTTTGGACTGCTTCTTGCAGGGCATTGGCCTTCGACTCTATACGAGACGGGCTGGTGCATAAAAATCTTTGAGGAGGTTGCCTCCTGAATGGGAACCCATACCCGTGAGATACCACCTTCTGCACCCAAGCATCTGTTGTCGACTGTTGCCATATGTGTGCAAAATGAAGGAGTCGGCCCCCAACCCTGGAGGCCTCCAGGCAGAGGCCCGTCTCTTCAGGCTGATGGTTTCTGTTCAGGCCTGGCCGATCTATTGGACTGGGGTTGCTTAGACTCCTCTTTAGCTTTCGCTTTGCCTTGCAATCGAAATGGCCGACACTTTGAACCCTTAGACTTAGGGTTATAACTAACCGGAAATCTGACCTTCTTTGATTCAGCTTCAGATTCTAGAATATCAGACAACTGTTTTCCAAACAATATATTACCAATGAAAGGCAATGCTTCCAATTTTTCTTGGATTCAGCATCTGCTTTCCAAGTACGTAGCCAAACTGCTCTACGAGCGGCTACTGTCAAGGCTGAAGCTTTAGAAGCAATCGTACCCATATCAATTGCTGCTTCTTCCAAATATTGGGCAGCTTGTCTTAAACGGCTTAAATGATACTCTTGCTCCCTATTAGGAGGAGAGAGGCCATTCTCTAGTTCCTCTATCCATTCACCCATTGCCTTTGCTATCCAGGCCGAAGCCAAAGCAGGTCTTATCACTGCTCCTGAGAGAGAAAATATATTTTTCAAGAAGCTATCTACCCTTCTGTCTGTGACATCATTTAGTGAGGTAGATGACAGTGGTAAAGCAGATTTATGCACAAGTCGCAGTACATGTGCATCTACTTTCGGAGGAACTTCTTTTTTCGAACAATCCGCAGCTGGAAATGGATAATAAGAATCCCACTTTTTTGGAATCTTATACTTTTTACTGGGCGTCGCCCAGGATTCATCCATCATTTCTGTCAGATCCTCTGACACTGGGAATTCAGTTTTAACTGTCTTTGTTCGTTTAAACACAGGTGCTTTAGATTTTGACACTGATTTGGCTGATTCCTCCAAAGAGAGAACAGCCTTCATAGCATCAATAAGTTCAGCTACATCCTCTGAACTACAACTCTGCGACTGATCATCATACGGAGTATTTGAATATACTGTATCATCATCTGTTGTATCATCTTGTGTAGTCTGCCACACAGATGCATCTGTCTTAGTCTTACCTGTCCCTTGGTTACTTGTAGAGGTTACTGGAACCAAGCCGTAGGAAGGGAGCTGCATGCATGGGTTAATAGTGTAACCTATCCCCTGGGGTGGTACTGCCCGGAGTTAACCTGTCCGCTATTGAAGACAAAGTATTTGCGAGCATACGCCATGGTGGCTCTGCTGGTTGTTGAACCAATTCCTGTTTTTTACTTTGCTGAAAAGCAAAACAGTTCGCACACAACCCCTCATAAGTGACCAACTGGCCTATACCACCTTTACAAGATAAACATGTTAGGGATGTAGGAGTGCCTGATAAATTCTCGTCACTTTTGCCACTCACAGACATGGTAATATTCTGTTTATGACTACACAATTTGTGACTGAAAATCACCTATATATAGATATATAGAAGTGAGATCAATCTGACCACAACTGTGCACCTGAATTGAGGTTCAGAACAGGGCTGACGACATAAAAAAGTCAGCACACATACTAGCAGTCAGTCACATGTTAAAGCATTAAACATTGTCATAGGAGAATACAACCACCATAACAACTTACAAGTAAGTAGGAAAATTGTATCTCTGTTTTTAACTGGTTTTTTTCAAACATAACATGCAGAAACAACAGTAATATACAGGTCTCATATGCAACATGTACTAAAATTAACAATTCATACTAACAAGTAGAGAATTTTTAGTACTGTATACCCTTCCTCCATAGAGCGGGATACAGGGAGACTCACCACACTTCCATATCCAACAAATACGCTCGCAAGACGCTGAGTGGATTCAGACGCTACTGGTGTACACTGCCGTTCTGATAACTGATGCAAGACACGGACGCTCACTAACGGACACGGACGCTCAGTGAAATGCCACGTGTATGCAGACGCTATGGCCTGCGACTCGGTCCGGCAATCTAGTGTACACAACCGCAGCGTCTAAGCTGCGACCGAGCACCCTCGTGGTAGCGTCTGAGACGGAAGTGAGGTCATTCAGTTCATGGAAGGGAGACGCGCGGAAACTGGTCATGAACTTGGGGGAGGGGCGGCCAGGAGAGCGTCTGAATCCCCGTTGACTTAAACTCTAAGGATTGCGGCCTCTTCCTAGTCCTGGCGCCTATGATCCCTACAGCGTAGCGCTGTCGCACCTGAGAGTGTTCGGCGCATCAACAGACTGTTTGTAGTCTCCACCAATACAGTGTAGCTGTGTCCGGAACCCCTAGTAAGAGGAAATCCATAGACTTACCTTCTCCCCATGCTCCGGCCACAGCCTTTTTACGTCCGCTGGACCTGCTAGAACATCCGACACAGACGCCCGTCGAGACAGAACTGTACCGAGAAGGTAAGCGTTGTTGCGACCCGGTGGGGAGTTGTTGGAGCGACTCTTTCTAGTATGCGTTTAAGACACTATTAAGAAAAGTCACTCAAAAAAACATAGTAAGACTATAAAAATAAAATAATAAAAGCTTCAGGCTGCTTTATTAACAGCAGCCCTGTGACCATGGTCCGGCTCCTGCCGCACCAAACAAAAAACGGATTTGACCGAGTCAGTGGGCGGGATTATATGGGGAACCCCCGATGCATCCTGGGAGGCAAGAAAGCTTGTGACCGTTTGGTGCCATTTCCGCTGTCGCTCCGGCATATCCCAATGTTATCCTGTGGATAACCTGTGGACCCAGCCAGAGAAATACCCCATCTTCATCGGATGAAGTATCCGAAATATGAGTGGATTGTGAGGAAGAAATGGCCCGCTTAGATGACCCTGTGGTCCTAGGAGGGCGAGGGTCAGCCTTTTGTTTAACTAAAGACTGATTTAACTGCTGTAACTGAGTAGACAGAGTATCCACCCATGGTGGATTTACAACAGGGACAATATGTGATTGTAAAGGCACAGGAGGTACCACAGGGGGCGCAAGTCTCGTTACTAGCGTAGTCAGTAAATTGGAAAAAGCAGCCCAAGGTGGGTCTTGGTGTGCCAATGGTGCTGCAGGCTGACCGAGGGGTACAGAACCCCCAGTACCTGGACCCTCAGCTGGAATGTTTTCCTCAGATAAATCCGTGGCGTCAGTACTGCATGACGCAGGATCAGCCACCCTGTGACGCAGACATTATTGGAAAATGTAGCCCTAGGGCGTAACAGTACAATATAGCCAGACACAGTACCTGCCAAAAAACTCCTGTGAAGTGTGATTGAAAATGCAGATCACAAACAGAGGATTTAAGTGGTATATGGTGACTGAAATACACAGAGAAAAATACCAAACAGTATATCCTGTGAAATACTAAAATATAAGACCCTGATGCACTTAGCCCCCTTCAGGGTACAGAATATATGTATAGCAATATGTGTGAAATACACGGAATAAGAACCACACGGCAGCTATAGGCACACGCAGTCACATGTACAATGCAGGAATTATTACACACAACAATAAAACTGCACTGGACTAGCAATACTAAGTAAAGCTATGTATGTATACAGATATAACAATGCACAGAAAACACTGGATGTATATCACAGAATACTTGTACTAAATATTCCTGTAGGTATGCACTTGTTCTTAACTAACACTGTCTAAATGACATGTAAAATACTTAAGTGTCCTGTAAGTGCACAGCGCTGATAAGGCAGGCGGCTTTACAGAGGAGACAGTGCCCAGTGGTCCCAGAATTAGCGCAGCTCTGTGTAATGGTGCCAAAACGCAGGGAGTGAGTGAGGGAGAGAGAAAGAGATACAGCTCCAGGGCAGGAACATCTGCTGTAGATGGGGGAGGAGCTACAGGTCAGCGCCCTTTCCCCTATGCTGGACTTCACCACCAGGTATTATGGAGCCTATGGAAAGCGGACTTTAGTAAATCCGACCTGTGCTCCTTGCCCTGCTGGATATAGTGGGGTCCCTGTATGGCCACAGTGTCCACACCCGCGGCGTGGTCCGTCCCCGGAGACCATGTCCTGGATCGCAATTTCGGCGGGTCCTGCCTGGGGGACCCTCTTACCTCCTCCGTTAACGTGCGGCCACGCGATCCTGGAGAGCAGAGGCGTGTGTGTGCCTGATGACACCGGAGCACCTCCGCTGTAAGTATCCGGCAACCAGGGCACGGGTGTATACAGCGCCGCTGGGGGAGGTGAGGGAGCAGCAGCACGATATGTCAGAACGACATATAGCACCAAGTGCCTGTGCTGCGACCCTTGAAGTCTTCTTTCTTCAGAAAAGCTCTCTTCAGGGCTGCCTAGCGCAGCCCTCCCTGTTAGCTGCCTGCACTGCAGGCACTAACTTACAAACTGAGCTCCAGTGCCTGGAGGCGGGGATATAGAGGAGGTGGTGCAGTGCATCCTGGGAACAGTCAAAGCTTTAGCCTGTTGGTGCCTCGGATCAAGATCCAACTCTACACCCTGATGTTATTCCCTGTGGAATACCAGTGTACCCCGCTGCAGAAAGATTTTTTTACCTTTTAAAAGCCGTAAGTGTGGCAGGTAAGCTTTAAACAAGGTAAGCACATTTTCCCCTATGAGACAGCAGTAGCCAGGTCCATAAAAAATCTATTTGAAAGGACTTCCGGTGAAATGGGGTCCTGTGGAGTGGGCCGCAAGCTTACATGCATTGTACAATTCATAAACCAAAACCCCATTGTTTATTCAAATGTATACTAAAGCATTAAAGTGAATGAAGCTGCTAAGGAGAGTGCAGGGTTCTCTGTATATGTATATTTGAGTTAGGGGGTCACAGCCCACCGCACCCCAACCTCCTGGGAATGGCGAGTGCAGTGGATCCCCGTATGTATGTATGTATGTATGTATGTATGTATATATATATATATATACATATATATATTTATATTGTATGTATGTATTTATTATGTATGTATGTATGTATGTATGTATGTATGTATGTATATATTTATATATATATATATATATATATATATATATATATATATATATATACACATACATACACATATATAGCGCGACTGCAGCAGGTATCAGAGATGTTTGCTGCGGCCTTTGCCTTTAGTGCCATGACAATAGCAGGAGGTGGGGCCAATACCAGATCAGCTTTAAGCCCATCGGCACACTGGTTTCTCTGTGTAGGGAAACAGATGCAGTTATGGTCCCCAACAGTGCAGACCCCACAATTCAAGGTGAAGACTGGTAACTTTCCAGTGTGCACAATAAAGTGACAGAACTAGCTTTTAAATACAGATGAAGTACACAGAATAAGCACATCTGTAAAGTGTGCAAGTTAGGACTTGTATATAAATATAAGCCTAGTTGGGGAGCTTACTATCAACTAGAAAGCTAATGTTCTGTTATCTACCCCGTAACCCCTTATAATCCCATAAACCCTCTTGCAAAGGTGAAACGTTCTTTAAAGTGTCAAATCTGTGGTTCACAAACTGTACAGCAACTTGGAGGAATGATTGAGCTTGGCATCTAATGCTACTGGTGGGATCCAGACTGAGAATAACAGAAAGTAATGGTGATATAGGTAGACACAATCTGTGATTGCTCATAGTCTGGCCAGGGAGATGACAAAGCCATCTGCAGTATATATGTGCGGTATCCGGACTCCAGGTCGACAGCACAAAGGTCGACACACTTTAGGTCGACGCCAATTGGTCGACACACATTAGGTCGACAGGGTCAAAAGGTCGACAGGAACAAGGTCGACATGGAAAAAGGTCAACGTGAGTTTTTCACGATTTTTTTCTTTTTTTGAACCTTTTCATACTTAACGATCCACGTGGACTACGATTGGAACGGTAAAGTGTGCCGAGCGAAGCGGAGCGGAGCGAAGGCACCATGCCCGAAGCATGGCGAGCGAAGCATGGCGAGCGAAGCGAGCCATGCGAGGGGACGCGGTGCACTAATTCGGGTTCCCGGTCACTCTACGAAGAAAACGACACCAAAAAAACATAAAAAACTCATGTCGACCTTTTTCCATGTTGACTTTGTTGTTGTCGACCTTTTGACCCTGTCGACCTTTTGACCCTGTCGACCTAATGTGTGTCGACCAACTGACGTCGACCTAAAGTGTGTCGACCTTTGTGCTGTCGACCCTGAGTCCCAGACCCATATGTGCATGCCCACAGCAATGTTTAACCTTAAAGTCCCTTAAAAAAAACACAATATAATGATAATGTCATGTGATCACAAGTGTACATAGACAATAACAGTGGTAAGATACCATCTCTTTTTATCTCCCTCCCCTTCCCCCATTCCCACTTACCAGAGCCTCCACTCAGCATGGACCCGCCATAAATATCCAATGCCAGCTGGGAATACGCATAGCCAAACGCAATAATAATCAGGCCAATCAGGGTCACCAGTTTCAGCAGTGACTGCAGGACTTCGGAAGCGGCAGAGATCTCGTCCTTTTGGAAACACAAAAAGTGATGTTGAACATAACCTTCCAGTTAGACAAGTCCATCTCATCTTCAGTCACTTACTAGCCCTGCTACTAGAGTTATAGATATGTCACTACATATTCATTTAAATTCCAATTAAAGTGTCAAATCTGTGGTTCACAAACTGTACAGCTAGAACACAATCGGAATTTTTTCTGTACATTACGCCAACAAAACGTATTTGTTATCAAACATAACAGACCTTTAACTAACATGCCTGCTGGGAATGGGAGATACACTGGCACTTACCTTTCTTTGGCTCCCAACATTTTTCCCTCTCTCCAGGACCTTGGAGAAGTACACATAGAAGCTCTCTTCTATGGGCAGGAAGATGAAGCGTGCCACCAGCGAGCCCAAGTTATTTATAATATCATAAACCCCTGTGGAACAGCAGCAGATTAGAGAGGTGTGAGGGCCGCATCCAAGAAGTCTCCAGTGTAAAATGTTATTAAAATCCCTAAACCCTATCAACAGCTCTCATTCCAAAACACTGCGATTTCTTTATTGTGTTGCAATCCATAGAACCAACACAATAAACAGTCCTTTTCCATGGCAATGGCGTCACACTTACCCTGATCTCCAAATGACAGTACATTTAGGAAGGTCATCACATAGCGTTCACCTGCGTGACGGACACAGAAAGATTCCATTGTAAGATATAACCATCCTATATTAAAACTCAATTAGCTTTTACCCCACTATTCCCAAAAGCGGACACCGCAGACATCTTGTATAAACCAGCAAACAACGGGCCTAATGCAGAGATGTATACAGAGCACACAGCCGCTGTGTGTTTGTATGCAGAGGCTGTGTGATAATATGCTAATGACACAGGAGGAGTCTTGTGTAAAAGATACGGCTTCTACCAGCTTCTGTGATTAGCTGCTGCATCTGAGGATGCAGCATCGGATCATCTGCGTGAACAAGGTCATCTCAGTAGCCCTCAGGTTACGCCCTTTTTGTCTGGGACACTGCCTGTCGCACCCCTCGCTGTACCCCCAAACAGCCACAGCTGCAGGGTCCAGGGCACTGCAAGCAATCTCACAGACTGAGAGCTGCACATGTGCAGTATGGCTTCTACGCATGTGCAGATCTCACACCATCAGAGCTATACCGTACGTAAGCCATCAGGTTGGCCTACATCTCTGAATTATTTAGGTCCTATATTTGCTTAGCACAACTATAACGCATTACTAAATAACCATATTATGTAAATTTACTAAATAGTCTTCAGACTCAGAGGATGATGCTGAGTCACACACAGTGGCGGGCTACAGCTCCATCCAAAGTGTGCAGGGGGGAGCTGGCCAGGACATATAAACATCCATGTAACATATGTCCTGACTTCCTCCTCCGGGAATCAGTAGCCACCACAGCAGCATGGAACACACTGCTCAGCCTGTCAATCGTCATTTAGCAAGCCCCCAGACTCCTGTGAAACCAGCCAATGGGAGTCCGGGGGAGGGCTTAATGACAATTGACAGCCTGTGCAGTGTTTTTCATGCTGTGGCGACTGCTGATTCCCAGGGAAGGTGCCAGGCCATATGTTACATACAACTTCACATGTATGTTCACATGTCCTGGTCAGCTCCACCCTGCACACTTTGGATGGCGCTGCAGCAAAGGGGCACAAGCCACCGCTGGTCACACATAATAGAGCTGCAATTCCAGATGCCTACTGCGATTGTAACTCCTATGCAACTTTCTGCCTGTATTCCAAGTCCTGCCCATCTATGCCATTGCTCTGCCCCCAGCTGTCATTACTACTAACCACATTTACCGTATTTGCCGGCGTATAAGACGACTGGGCGTATAAGACGACCCCCAACATTTCCACTCAAAATATAGAGTTTGTTATATACTCGCCGTATAAGACTACCCCCTTCCACACACCAAATAAAACGTAAAAGAACATCAGATTTGTGACATACTGTATATTATGACCTGATAAGAGATTTGGATAGGGAGTATTTATCAAGGTATGCATAAGAAGGGGGGAGGGGGCGAGGAGAAAGTTGTAAAATGTATAAAAGTATACCCCTGTGTGCATTTAGTGTTACCGGTTTCACATGAGTGCCATTAGTATTAGTGCCATTACAGTACCTGTCATTGTCACCATTGTACGGCCACAACGCGACTGCAGCGCCTCCGGCCAGTCCCTGCATCTCCCTGTAATTGGCACTAGTGACCCGCCGCGGCCGCACTGGATATCGCACGATACTGGATGGTGAGTAGAATGAGGTGGGCGGGCATCGGGAGACCACTATGGCAGCTATGTCTATCCCAACTGAAGTGCACCCGGCGTATAAGACGACCCCCCCACTTGGAGGCATGTTTTTCAGGGCAAAAAAGTAGTCTTATACGCCAGCAAATACTGTACCTACAGAAGATGTCGTCCAGTTACCACCCAGTAACACCCATTCAGCCATCAGTGAGAAGTGACTAAGATGACTCACTTATAGCTGCTCTAAGTGGCGTATATATCTTTTGGTGAAATTTGCAGGATTCGAACTGGCATGTGACTCAGAATCAGGCACACGGTGTATATTGGGTCATAGGTACGGAGATGGTAAAAAGCAAGGTTGTGCTCTGCCTTATATAAAAGGTACACATTCACCTTCTGTAAGGATCTGCTTCAGAAACGACTGCTTAAAGAAGCTCCATGCTAGCCAGGCCTGTTTCCAATCCAGGAAGTCCTGTTAAATAAATACAGCAAGCAAAACGAGACATGAGACTGGCCTTTGGGTGCGCTAACACAAAAGGAACTATTCCCCAGAAAGCTGGGCTACAAAGACTTATTCTGAGAACTTTTAATTGGGCATTCAATCTTGAACTAAATCTATTCTTATATAAAGTAAAAATTCCGGGCCCCAGAATGTATGGCATATCCTATATAATAAAAGGCTAACGCTGCACCTCACCTCTATGAGGGAAATTCAAGTGTTTTGTATCCCGGATGGCGCCCAACTGAGCAATGCAACTGTTGCTCCATTCGGCCGCGCACAGTCGCTGGTGCTGACATTAATGTTATATTGTTCTGTCAGACTGGTAACTAGTACAATAATAATACAGCAAAAAATCCATTAAAGATTTATCAAAGTTGGTCGTGTCCATCCCCCGATTTTCCTTCCAAGCTGCTACACAAACAGCCTAATCATTTCTTGTTTTTCATTTGAGCATGATATTAAGGGCCTGGTGCTAAGTCACATGAAGATGCGGCACAAGCGATTGCAGCCCTGCTATGCTAAAATACACTCCCCCATAGGCGGGGATTAGTTGATCGCAGCAGCAGCAAAAAGTTGCTGGCTGCGATCAACTCAGAATGACCACCATTGGCGTTGCTGCAGTTACCTTGACTCAGCAACAGGGCCAAACACCTGCCAAGCAGCAATATTGTAATGGATTAATGCAGCTTCCAGTCTATGGATTTGGGTACCTGAGATGCAGAGTATCGGGGCAAAAATTCCATCATGCTGCGGACAGGGAAAGATTTCTTCTTTGCTTCCTCAGAGCCCAGGAACGTTGCGAAGTACAGTATGTAACACAGGGCAAGCAGGCTGGTGTACAGGATCTGCGTCACACAAAGCCAGTTTGAGGGAAGACATTAGAAACACTTACAATAGCTGCCCAGTATGAAAATAACAAAATGGACGATCTAATAAATGATAAATTAAACAAATTGAATTTTAAGATTCAGCAGGGTGACTGCAAAATAACAGTATATGGATGGATAAAAATTCCTATAACCTGTATCCTTGTAATGGACAGAAGTGATATCACTTGGGTTGGCTCATTGTGAACATTCTGTATTATGGCCCTCATTCAGAGTTGTTCGCTCGCTAGCCGCTTTTCGCAGCAGTGCACACGCTAAGCCGCCGCCCTCTGGGAGTGAATCTTAGCTTAGCAGAATTGCGAACGAAGTATTCGCAATATTGCGAAAAGATTTTTCTTTGCAGTTTCTGAGTAGCTTGAGACTTACTCTTCCAGTGCGATCAGTTCAGTGCTTGTCGTTCCTGGTTTGACGTCACAAACACACCCAGCGTTTGCCCAGACACTCCCCCGTTTCTCCAGCCACTCCCGCGTTTTTCCCAGAAACGGCAGCGTTTTTTCACACACTCCCATAAAACGGACAGTTTCCGCCCAGAAACACCCACTTCCTGTCAATCACACTACGATCACCAGAACGAAGAAAAAACTTAATGCCGTGAGTAAAATACCAAACTTCTTAGCAAATTTACTTGACGCAGCCGCAGTGCGAACATTGCGCATGCGCAGTTAGCGGAAAATCGCACCGATGCGAAGGAAAAGAACGAGCGAACAACTCGGAATGAGGGCCTATATAAGGTATATCTCATCACCTGGATACATAGGACATCTCATCAAAGGAATGTGCTTTCTTGCAAATAGAAAGTTGTGTACTGTAAGGAATAGTTGGCCTGATTCATGTTTGTAAGTAAAGCAAAAAAAGCACGTAACTGTGTCTGGAACAACCCATGTTGCCATCCATGCAAGGGAAGCAAATACATTTATATTATTTTTGTGCAGGGTAAATACTGTCTGCCTTTGCATGTAGCCCACATATGTTAGACAGCTTTATGTATACACAGCAATTTAGATTTCAGTTTGAACACACCCCACCCAAATCTAACTCTCTCTGCACATGTTACATCTGCCCCACCTGCACTGCACAGTTTTGCTCAGCTGATTGCTTTTTTGCTATATTTACAAACATGAATCATTCCCAATGGACCCTTCTTTTTTTAATTATATATTAAAATGAATATTGTATTGCATTTTCTAGGTCACAACATTTAATATTCTTCTACCTATTACTAATTCTATACAATAGGAGATACAGACTTCCAATAGACATACCTGCTTTCACTCCTGATTTATGCAAGTGATCTGGGGCTTAGTCAGCCGGGGACTGGATGTCGAACCACTTACAATGAGTGTGGAAAGTGCAGATCAAGGCCGCGGTCTGGGTCTGGGTTCTCCTGATTTTCCAATCAGGAATAATGGCAGTCTTGCCAGTAGCATGCAGTGAGCAGATTGCTATTAGCAATAGAAGTGTCAGATCACCTGAAACGCTGTTGTGTTTCTATTTCAGTGATCTCTTTGTAGAATAGGTTAAAAGTATAGCAGACACAAAAGGACAGGGACCTGTGGCGCTACTTGATATCTAAAAATTCAATAACACTAGTGCATAGTATTTTATAACATGTTTATTCTGAGCAGCGTATTACATACTTGCCTACCTGACCCTCTCCATGAGGGAGAAATTCTCTGTTCCTGGACTTTCCTGGTAATGTATGATTGCCATCACCTGTGGTGAAACACCTTTCTTATCAATTAACTAGTTCACCACAGGTGATGGGAATCATACATTACCAGGAAAGTCCAGGAACAGAGCATTTTCTCCCTCATGGAGAGGGTCAGGTAGGCAAGTATGGCGTATTAAGACAATAAAAGATCGGTAGTTAAATAAGCATTATAAAAAAAGAGAGACGGCAGCGTCTCTGCATCAGGGTTGTGGCTTGGTAATCACCCCACAGCACCTGTCTACAATTGTTAGAACTCGCTATTGACACACTTAGTTGCTCTGCGCTAATTAGTATAGCGTACGAGTACCAGTAATGATGTCGGTATATGGCAGAGGGGTGGTGGATTTAAGAATTAGAACACATATCACAGGTTCATAAAGCCATATGTAAATCATTTAAAACACGTATGAATGTAGCAGTCACTTGACAATATATAATTGATATAGGTATATGTACAAGCAAAAGTCACTTAATAAAAATCTCCCATTGGGGAAGGGGGCCCTGTGTGTAGAGTCCAATGAGAGAGCGCGCGCTCTCTCTCCTTTTTGCGGCAAAGGGTTTTTTCCTCTGTGGGTCCAGATATTGTTAAAATAAGTCTCTTTAGGTCCGGTATTTAATGTAAGAGTCTTTCACTTACGTGTCTTCGTCCCGCTCGGGACTCCTGATGTTTCTCCTTGAGCGGCGTGTCAGAGCTTCTCCCCGGGATCGCGATGTTGCTGCAGGCGCCTGCAGTGCTTTTTCCTCGGTCCTCTCTGTGCTAATGGCCAGCGTTTTCCAGGGGATCGGGATCTCCGGGTTGGGGGCGGATGTGAGGGGGTGTGTCCAACGCATTTCACTCGGCTTCAGAATGGATACTTCATATATTCATCCCACTGGGGAATGTCAGGGCTCCGGTGCAGGGCTCCAGGGAACTTCCTTGAGGGAGGCAGGGACATGTTCCCTGGAGCCCTACCTATCTTTTATTGTCTTAATACGCTGCTCAGAATAAACATGTTATAAAATACTATGCACTAGATTTATTGAATTTTTAGATATCAAGTAGCGCCACAGGTCCCTGTCCTTTTGTGTCTGCTATTGCTATATCAAGGAATACTTGAAAAGAATTCCTCTTAGATACCTAGGCTGCACTGGTATAACCCATCCCACACAGACAAACTCTAACTGGAGGGAGCGCAGACCACACCCCCACCTGTACAAAACCTAGGTTAAAAGTATAGTCTGACAGACCAGCAGAAATATAAGAAGACAAGCTATTGGTTCCTATGTACAGTACATTACATAAGCGTGTCATTGCTTTCAGTGATGTCAGTGCATCAGACATTTGAAGCGCTCATATGCAGTGTAGCAATAGGAGCAGTGCGCTACAAAGGAACCCTGGGGTATTTAGCTGATAAACCCTGGAAGTCATGTATTTGGAGGATAAAAGACGTGTGTTGTACCTGCAGTGATCCTCTCCCCTGCAGTCTGGTGCAGCTGAAAGTATGTCAGTGATCAACCAGAGCACCTGTGAAGAACTACCTTGTGAAAACAGGTGTGTCTCTTGCTTGTCAGTCTGGGAGAAGGAATATAAGAAATAAAAGGCTATCTGGGCTGTTTACAGTGGGAAAGTGGTCAGGTGACTAGGGTGTAGATCTCTGTTACTGATCTGCGGTCATCCTGACACAATAAACAGTACTGGACAAGTCCTGATTCAGTGCTTCCACTACACAGGTTCTTTGTCATAGTAAGTAACTAGCACTTTTGCAGTATTGAGGAAAACTCTAGCAAAGCAAAGTGCTGGTAACAGATTAAAACCTGTAAAAATGCTTCAGACCATGAATTCTGTTAACTGCTGTTATTAGACTCCAAGTGGGACCCAACTAATGGTACTGCTCCATAGATGCATGTAGTGCACATTTGTAGGGAACAAAGTTCTCACATCCAACTCATTTCCATGGTATGCAGGTTGGTAGCCCATAAGGAGCAGATGAACTTCATATTGTTTTTCATTTGTATAATTGTCTAATAATTCAGATACCCTTGCTCTTAAAATAAGAATTATTATTATTTCTATAACTGTATGAAGTTTGTATGTTCTTTCCGTGTTTGTGAGGGTTCCCACTGGTGCTCCGGTTTCTTCCCACAATATAAAAAACATACTGGCAAATTTATTGGCTTCTGACAAAAATGACGCCCAGTGTGTGTGTGTGTCCAGATGATAGGAAATATAGTTGTATACGCCACTGGTACTGATGCAAATGACTATTCTCTGAAAAGCGTTGCATAATAAGTACGCATTATAACGGTTAATAATTATCAAACTATACATGTAACATTCTGAACAGAAAATCACACAGCTCTGCATAGCTGCATAGGGGCCTAAAAGTCATGGGATGGACCAATAGTTTTTGCTGTATCCTTGTCTCACTAAGCAAGAAGAAATTGTCGAAACATAAATGCCATTTACAGGGAAGTTACAATGCCCTTTGTAAGATTATCTAGGCTGGATCAAGTAAATCTGATGGTCTTGTCAAGAGAAACTGTTGCTTACACAAATTACGTATGTCTTACCTGAGCCAGTGAAAAGATGAGGAGGCCCCAGTGAGGGTGAAGGATTACCAGGATAATGGTTATGGAGCAACGCAGAATTATTGCAAGACTCTCAGCAATCACCTACACACAACAACATTGGAGAGAAGATATACTCATAGGCCACACTTACTGTAAGGCAGTTAAGTCTTTATTACCTAAATGTATTAATCAATAACTCTAATGTGTGTATTTTAAAAATAAAACACTAACATACAGGTATGTACTCTGCCCTCCCCAAATATGCAATAGACTGGGTAAGTGACCCACAGTTGGATTTGGCAGGTAAAGCATGGACTAGGATCTTTCAGAGCAAGTTACTCTGTGATTGAGACCCAATTTAAGGTCCTCTCACGTTGGTAGCAATGTCCAATTACTGTAGCTAAGATGCTTCCCGTGGTGCCAGACAGATGCTGGCGTTGAAATGCAGAGGTCGGCTCCTCACTACATATACGCCGGGACTGTCGACTCCTGCGCATCTTTTGGGATAGAGCAGTATCTACTACTAGGACAATAGTGGGTGTAGAGGTCCCTTCTACTCCCTCTTTCTGGCTCTTGAACTCTTATAGGCCCTACACACTGGCCGATCTGCCGCCGAGCTGCCCGACGGTGGATACGGCCGACGGGCGACCCGGCGGCGGAGGGGCAGTGACGGGGGGAGTAAAGTTTCTTCACTCCCCCCGTCACCTGGCTGCACTGAAGTGCAGGCAAATATGGACGAGATCGTCCATATTTGCCTGCATGTACAGCCGACGGGGGACCAGCGATGAACGAGTGCAGGCCCGCGCATCGTTCATCGCTGGAGCCTCCACACTGCACGATATGAACGTTATCTCGTTCATTAATGAACGAGATCGTTCATATCGTGCAGTCATGTCGGCCAGTGTGTAGGGCCCTTTACTCTGGCTCTCTACCTACAAAAAGTCCCTACTGAAGTTCCTCAATAGTGCTGTGAAAGCTGTAATCCCGATTCACTGCCGGTCTACATCGCCTCCCACCATCAAAGAAAGGCTTACTCATATTGATAAGTACTGGTCAATGGAGGATCTCCAAGTGACCACGGAGAAGATCTAGGACTTCACGACTACTTGGCACCCTTGGCTAGAATTTAAATCCTCACAATCATATCTTATGAATGTAACCAAAGTTTAAGTTTCCACATTTTCTCTCCCGTTTGACTGAGCTTTTACAGCTGCCATTGCAGGTGGACAGCATGTCTGTAATATCCTGTCTCTCTGTATTATAGGGCTTCCAATTCTTCCCACTTCCCCTCCTGTCCTGTATTCACAGTTTTTCTGTGATGTCTTTGTCGACCTAATTACTTGTTTTCTTTAAATGTCTTGTAAGGTTTACCTGATTTATACTGGGTACTGTTTTGAACTCGCTTGTGTTGTGGCTCATATCTGTTTTGTATTTTGGTTATGTATTTTATGTTATTCTTCTGTTTCTGTTCCCCTCGGCTTTTATGGGGTGTCCGGAGTTTCACCCTTAAGGAGAGGGTACTGTTATGAACCACAAGCAGTGGTTCATTCCTGTTACTTTCCGTTTATGTATTTTGTACTATAGTTCTGTTCGCATGCCAGGATTTCCATTACACTGGTTTAGAAGACTCTTGTTGGCCGCCGGTGGTGATCTGTGTAATTGCAGCCTGTTTCTATGCGTTTAGTCTCACCTGTCAGATAGTTGATCATTATGTGGTGAGTCTCTGTACTGCAATCTGGCTCTTGTCGGTTAGCCTCACCTGCAGCTATTCTGGTCATTATCTTGTTCCTGGCTTCCAGCCATCCTGATTGGGGCGTGTTCCCTTATTACCTAGCCAGCTATGCAATTTTGAGCTGGTGATAGACGTTCTGATAAGATACCTGTATGTTCCTGATCAGTGTCTTGTCCAGTATTGCATCTGTGTCCAGGGCCTGTCTCATACTGGAATCCTGTGTACTCCGCTCTGTCAGAGTCCGGAGCTTCTTGTGAGCATTCCTGTCCTGGAATCCTGAGTTACAGTCTACCTTTGATCCTGTAATCCTGATACCTGCTGTTGGAATCCTTCCAGCTTTCCATTCCTGTGAGCCTGTGTCTGCGGCCTCGGGGTTCCCGTTCACCTGTCTGTATTAGCACCGGTGTTGTGAGTAGCGGCTTTGCCGCACCTTACGGCTGTGGCTGTATCTGTCCGTTATATTTGCTTTGGATTTTCTGCAGAGGGTTCTGCGTATGCTGCCATTGCCGGTACACAGTAGTATTGTGTCGGCGTGTGGACAGCATTTCCTTTGTTGTTGTTTGTCTTGGCGGCTGAGCTGCACATACTTTTGTTTGAGTTCTGTAGTTGCCCCTAATTCGGGTTTCTGTTTAGTTAGAGGTTCCCCTTGTTCTCGCCCCGTCTCAGTTTACGCCTAGTCTCCAACTAAGACCCAGGGGCATCGGAGTTGGGCAGACATAATCCGCCCTTCAAACGCGGCTGCCGTGGGCCCAAGCAAACATAGTCTCGCAGGCGTAGACTGACCACGCGGGTGGAACAACGGAGTCAGGGTTTCTGTAGGGGTTGCTGCTGAACTCAATTCCCACTCCAGCATTACGTTCCTGTACTTGGGGCTCATCCGCCCAGTTCCAGGAGTACCAAGTACAGTGAACGTAACAGCTTGCTACATTTGGTATCTGTTTTGATGATTAATTTTTGTTAGAGTGTATATATATATATATATATATATATATATATATATATATATATATATATATATATATATATATATATATATTTTTTTTTTTTGTATACTGCACGTGTTGAGCTATTTCTTGACCATTTTGTATCCCGTATTATGTTTTTTTCTGAAAATGAATAAACATATATTGAAAAGAAAAAGAATAAATACTGGTCCTAGTTCTATTGTGTGGCTCTCCAGCAAAGTGTGACTGATGCAGTGCCCAATATTACTGGATTCCAACTGAACAGTGGAAACAGCTTCTTGGGCTGCTGATGTAAAACTGCTGCTTTTTGGCATATGATGCCACTGTGGAGGCTGGCTAAATGCAGAGGACTGTGTACATCTGTCTTCCTGAGATGGAGGATAAGCAAAAAAGGGTTTCTAGTTTCATACATTCTCCTAAAGATTGTATAAAACTAAAAACAAGAGGTAAAAGAAGGGTCATATTTAGAAAAGAGCCTTTGCAATTATCACCATAAAATCCCCACAAAGCTGGACGCATTTATTTAATAGCACATTTTCTCAGTGACTAGGTTAGAAAAATGAAAAGAAAAATTCTATTTAAAAAAAAAAAAACACAACAAAAAAAACAGCTAAACAGTTGCCCCTACGTGTCAACACAATGAAACGAGAACAAGAACCACCTGACTTTTCCTCCCTTTAACACCTTTGCTCTTTCCTTAAGCTGGGTACACACTAGGCGATAACGAGTTTTATGGTAAGAACTTACCTTTGTTAAAACTCTTTCTGCGAGGTACACTGGGCTCCACAAGGAATGGACAATGGGGTGTAGAGTAGGATCTTGATCCGAGGCACCAACAGGCTCAAAGCTTTGACTGTTCCCAGAATGCATAGCGCCGCCTCCTATATCACCCAGCCCCCCTGCACAGGATCTCAGTTTTTATTTAACCAGTCCAATGCAGTAGCAGGAAAAGAGACGACAACGGTTAGTAGCCACAACACCGCATTCTCACGACAGGAGACGTGTCAGCGGCTAATGCCATACCAACCCAAAGAAGCTAAGTGCGTCAGGGTGGGCGCCTTGTGGAGCCCAGTGTACCTCGCAGAAAGAGTTTTAACAAAGGTTAAGTTCTTACCATAAAACTCGTTTTCTGCTGCGGGGTACACTGGGCTCCACAAGGAATGGACAATGGGGATGTCCTAAAGCAGTTCCTTATGGGAGGGGAGGCACTGTAGCGGGCACAAGAACCCGGCGTCCAAAGGAAGCATCCTGGGAAGCGGCAGTATCGAAGGCATAGAACCTTATGAACGTGTTCACAGAGGACCACGTAGCCGCCTTGCACAATTGTTCAAGGGTCGCACCACGTCGGGCCGCCCAAGAAGGTCCAACAGACCGAATAGAATGGGCCTTAATGTGATCAGGAGCAGAGAGACCAGCCTTCACATAAGCATGTGCAATCACCATTCTAATCCATCTGGCCAGAGTTTGCTTGTGAGCAGGCCAGCCCCGTTTGTGAAACCCAAAGACAACAAAAAGAGAATCAGATTTCCTAATAGGAGCAGTTCTCTTCACATACTGTAGATACGGAGAGCCCGTACCACATCCAAAAACCACTCTTTGGAAGACAGATCAGGAGAAACAAGTGCCGGAACTACAATCTCCTGATTAAGGTGGAACGAAAAAACCACCTTAAGTAGATAGCCTGGACGAGTCCTAAGAACCGCCCGGTCACAGTGAAATACCAGATATGGGGAACTACAGGACAAGGCACCCAAATCCGACAATCTTCTTGCTGAAGCAATAGCCAGCAGAAACACCACCTTAAGGGAAAAGCCACTTAAGGTCAGCTGAACCAAGAGGTTCAAACGGAGACTCTTGTAACGCCTCCAAAACCACCGACAAGTCCCAAGGAGCCACAGGCGGGACATAGGGAGGTTGGATACGCAACACGCCCTGAGTAAAGATATGCACATCAGGAAGGTCGCAATTTTCCTCTGAAACCACACCGACAAGGCAGATATTTGAACCTTGAGGGAGGCCAGACGCAGGCCTAAGTCCAGGCCCTGCTGAAGAAACGCCAACAACTTGGCTATACTAAACTTGGAAGCGTCATAATCGTTAGATGCGCACCAAACCAAGTTAGAATGCCAGACCCCATAGTAAATCCGAGCCGAAGCCGGTTTCCGGGCCCGCAACATAGTTTGAATGACCACCTCAGGAAACCCTTTAGCCCTTAAGACGGAAGCTTCAAGAGCCACGCCGTCAAAGACAGCCGGGCTAGGTCCTGGTAGACACAGGGGCCCTGAACGAGGAGGTCTGAGCGTTGTGGAAGTAGAATTGGACGCTCTGACGATAGGCCTTGCAGGTCTGAGAACCAGTGCCGTCTGGGCCACGCTGGAGCTATGAGAAGCAGAATTCCTTTTTCTTGCTTGAACTTCCGAATTACCCTGGGCAGGAGTGACACCGGAGGGAACACGTACGGCAGCCGAAACCTCCACTGTACCGCCAGCGCATCCACGAATGCTGCTTGAGGCTCCCTTGTCCTTGCTCCGAAGACCGGAACCTTGTGATTGTGTCGAGACGCCATCAGATCTACGTCTGGAAGGCCCCACCTTTCCACTAGGAGTTGAAACGCTTCTGGATGGAGGACCCACTCGCCGGCATGCATGTCCTGACGACTGAGAAAGTCCGCTTCCCAATTCAGGACTCCCGGAATGAATATTGCGGATATGGCCGGTAGATGGCGTTCTGCCCACTGTAGAATCCGTGAGACTTCCTTCATTGCTAGTCGGCTTAGAGTGCCGCCTTGATGATTTATGTAAGCCACTGTGGTGGCGTTGTCCGACTGTACTTGAACAGGACGGTTCTGAATTAAATGCTGGGCTAGGTTCAAGGCATTGAAGACCGCCCACAACTCCAGAATATTGATCGAGAGGAGGGACTCCTCCTTGGTCCACCGCCCCTGAAGGGAGTGTTGCTCCAGCACCGCGCCCCAACCTCTTAGACTGGCATCTGTCGTCAACAGGACCCAGTCGGATATCCAGAACGGACAGCCCCTGCACAGTTGTTGGTCCCGGAGCCACCAGAGCAGCGACAGATGGACTTCCGGAGTCAATGAGATCATTTGAGACCTGATCCAGTGAGGCAGGCCATCCCATTTGGCTAGAATCAGCCTCTGGAGAGGGCGAGAGTGAAATTGAGCGTACTCCACTATGTCGAATGCTGACACCATGAGGCCCAGCACCTGCATCGCCGAATGTATCGACACTTGCGGACGAGATAGGAAGCAACGAATCCTGTCCTGAAGCTTCAGGACTTTCTCCTGAGACAGGAACAACCACTGGTTGTGAGTGTCCAATAGTGCTCCCAGATGCACCATGCTCTGAGCAGGGATCAGGGATGACTTCTTCCAGTTAATGAGCCACCCGTGGGCTTGCAGAAACCGGACCGTCACATCTAGATGACGCAGGAGAAGTTCTGGGGAATTTGCCAGGATTAACAAGTTGTCCAAATACGGCAGTATCCTGACCCCTTGACGGCAGAGTACCACCGTCATCACCGCCATGACTTTTGTAAAGACTCGCGGAGCCGTTGTTAAACCAAAAGGTAATGCCCGAAACTGGTAATGGCAGTTGCCAATCGCAAATCTCAGGTATTGCTGATGAGACACTGCTATAGGAATATGCAGGTAAGCATCCTGTATATCCAGGGAGACCATGAAGTCCCCAGGTTCCAAGGCCAGAACTAGAGCGCGAAGGGTTTCCATCCGGAACTTGGAAATCTTCACAAACCTGTTCAATGCCTTGAGGTTGAGAATGGTCCGGGAGGACCCATTCGGTTTCGGGACTAGAAACAGCAGAGAATAGTACCCCCGGCCCCTCTGCGCAAGAGGCACCTGTACTACGACTCCTGTACCCAGGAGGGTCTGTACCACCGAATGTAGAGTGTTTGCCTTTGTCTTGTCCAACGGGACATCTGTCTGGCAAAATCGATGAGGGGGTCGGTTTTTGAAGGCTATGGCGTAACCTCGAGTGACGACTTCCCGTACCCAGGCATCTGAAGTGGTCTTCAACCATTCCTGGGTATACCCTAGACGCTGGCCCCCCACCCTGTGATCCCCCAGAGGGAGGCCCGCCCCGTCATGGGGCAGGCTTATCTGTCTTGGAAGCTGGCTGACGGGCAGCCCAGGCTCTTTTGGGCTTAGGCTTACCAGGTTTGGAAGTGCGGGCCTGCTTGTTGTACGCCTGACCTTTTGCTTTACCTGAAGGACGAAAGGAAGTACCTTTAGCCTTCGACACAGAAGGAGCAGTACTTGGCAGACAGGCAGTTTTGGCAGTAGCCAAGTCAGCCACAATCTTATTTAAATCCTCCCCAAACAGAATATCTCCCTTAAAATAAGAATTTACTTACCGATAATTCTATTTCTCGTAGTCCGTAGTGGATGCTGGGAACTCCGTAAGGACCATGGGGAATAGCGGCTCCGCAGGAGACTGGGCACAAAAGTAAAGCTTTAGGACTACCTGGTGTGCACTGGCTCCTCCCCCTATGACCCTCCTCCAAGCCTCAGTTAGGATACTGTGCCCGGACGAGCGTACACAATAAGGAAGGATTTATGAATCCCGGGTAAGACTCATACCAGCCACACCGTACAACCTGTGATCTGAACCCAGTTAACAGCATGATAACAGAGGAGCCTCTGGATAGATGGCTCACAACAACAATAACCCGATTTAGTTAACAATAACTATGTACAAGTATTGCAGACAATCCGCACTTGGGATGGGCGCCCAGCATCCACTACGGACTACGAGAAATAGAATTATCGGTAAGTAAATTCTTATTTTCTCTGACGTCCTAGTGGATGCTGGGAACTCCGTAAAGACCATGGGGATTATACCAAAGCTCCCAAACGGGCGGGAGAGTGCGGATGACTCTGCAGCACCGAATGAGAGAACTCCAGGTCCTCCTCAGCCAGGGTATCAAATTTGTAGAATTTTGCAAACGTGTTTGCCCCTGACCAAGTAGCTGCTCGGCAAAGTTGTAAAGCCGAGACCCCTCGGGCAGCCACCCAAGATGAGCCCACCTTCCTTGTGGAATGGGCTTTTACAGATTTTGGCTGTGGCAGGCCTGCCACAGAATGTGCAAGCTGAATTGTATTACAAATCCAACGAGCAATAGTCTGCTTAAAAGCAGGAGCACCCAACTTGTTGGGTGCATACAGGATAAACAGTGAGTCAGATTTTCTGACTCCAGCCGTCCTGGAAACATATATTTTCAGGGCCCTGACTATGTCCAACAACTTGGAGTCCTCCAAGTCACTAGTAGCCGCAGGTACCACAATAGGTTGGTTCAGATGAAACGCTGAAACCACCTTAGGGAGAAAATGAGGACGAGTCCTCAATTCCGCCCTGTCTGAATGGAAGATCAGATAAGGGCTTTTACAGGATAAAGCCGCCCATTCTGACACGCGCCTGGCCGAGGCCAGGGCCAACCGCATGACCACTTTCCATGTGAGATATTTTAACTCCACAGATTCAAGTGGTTCAAACCATTGTGACTTTAGGAACCCCAAAACTACATTGAGATCCCAAGGTGCCACTGGAGGCACAAAAAGGAGGCTGTATATGCAGTACCCCTTTTACAAACGTCTGAACTTCAGGAACTGAAGCTAGTTCTTTCTGGAAGAAAATTGACAGGGCCGAAATTTGAACCTTAATGGACCCCAATTTTAGGCCCATAGACACTCCTGTTTGCAGGAAATGCAGGAATCAACCTAGTTGAAATTCCTCCATCGGGGCCTTACTGGCCTCGCACCACGCAACATATTTTCGCCAAATGCGGTGATAATGCTTTGCGGTTACATCCTTCCTGGCTTTCATCAGGGTAGGGATGACTTCATCCGGAATGCCTTTTTCCTTCAGGATCCGGCGTTCAACCGCCCTGCCGTCAAACGCAGCCGCTGTAAGTCTTGGAATAGACAGGGTCCTTGATGGAGCAGGTCCCTTCTTAGAGGTAGAGGCCACGGGTCCTCCGTGAGCATCTCTTGAAGTTCCGGGTACCAAGTCCTTCTTGGCCAATCCGGAGCCACGAGTATAGTTCTTACTCCCCTCCGTCTTATAATTCTCAGTACTTTTGGTAAGAGAGGAAGAGGAGGGGACACATACACTGACTGGTACACCACCGGTGTTACCAGAGCGTCCACAGCTATTGCCTGAGGGTCCCTTGACCTGGCGCAATACCTGTCCAATTTTGTGTTTAGGCGGGACGCCATCATGTCCACCTTTGGTTTTTCCCAACGGTTCACAATCATGTGGAAGACTTCTGCTGAGGAAGTCTGTTTCCCAGTTGTTCACTCCCGGAATGAACACTGCTGACAATGCTATCACATGATTTTCCGCCCAGCGAAAAATCCTTGCAGCTTCTGCCATTGCCCTCCTGCTTCTTGTGCCGCCCTGTCTGTCTACGTGGGCGACTGCCGTGATGTTGTTCGACTGGATCAGCACCGGCTGACCTTAAAGCAGAGGTCTTGATTGGCTTAGGGCATTGTAAATGGCCCTTGGCTCCAAGATATTTATGTGAAGTGATGTCTCCAGGCTTGACCACAAGCCCTGGAAATTTCTTCCCTGTGTGACTGCTCCCCAGCCTCGCAGGCTGGCATCCGTGGTCACCAGGACCCAGTCCTGAATGCCGAATCTGCGCCCTCTAGAAGATGAGCACTCTGCAACCACCACAGAAGAGACACCCTTGTCTTTGGTGACAGGGTTATCCGCTGATGCATCTTAAGATGCGATCCGGACCATTTTTCCAGCAGGTTTATCCATAGGCTCTTTTAGAGACGTGATAATGGTGACCGGTAGAGCTGAGGAAACCACCATCCTAGCCACATGCGAGTCCACTGGAGGAGGCGTTTCCCAATTCTTAGACAGCTCCGGCGCGAGGGGATAGCGAGCCAGCATCTTCTTTTGAGGCACAGACTTCGTACCCGGGTTTTCCAGGGTTCCTGACGTATATCAATTAGGTGGTCAGAGTGAGGTAAAACTTGTTTAAACACTGACGCTTGAACCTATCTGGTTTCTTAGGAGGAACGGATGGCTCGGGATCATCCGTAATCTGTAAAATTAACTTAATAGCCTCCAAAAGATCAGGAACATCCACATGTGAACCACCCTCCCCATCAGCCGTATCAGAACCTGTGGGGTCAGTGTAAGTGCCGTCTTCATCCGACGAGGTGTCAGTGACAGCAGTGGATTGTGAGCAGACAAGCGCTCGCTTAGAGGACCCCTTGGACGTAGGCGAGCAACGGTCAGACTTTTTAGTAGTCAGGGACTGGTTCAACTTCTTTATTTGAGCAGATAAACTGTCTGCCCATGGCGGGTTAGCTGCAGGGACCACAAACGGTTGTACCAGCATTGGGGGTACCATAGGGGGTGTTAGTTTATGAACTAGCATATGCAGAAGCGTGTAAAAAGCGGCCCACGGCGGGTCATTATTTGCCCCCGTTGCCACCGTCCCACTGGGGGGCAAGGAGCCTCCAGAAACAAAGCCCAAAGCTGCTATATTCTCCTCACAGGTATCTGCGGCTTCAGCAACACCGGCAGTGTGTTCAGCCCCAAAACAGTTACCCTCAGAAGCAGACATGATATAACTTGCAGTATCAGGTAACGCAGTACAATTTGTTAGCAGCACAATACCTCTAGCCCAAACCCCTCCGCAGTGTAGTCAGCACCAGCAGAGGTAAAGGAGAGATATGGTGACTAAATCACAGAGAAAAATACGTAATACAGTATATCTTTGCGAAATCCTATATTAGATAAAACCTGACGCACCAAGCCCCCTCAGGTTATAGAATATAGGGATAGCAGGTTGAGTGAAAGACACGAAATGGACACCACTCAGCTATCAAATGCACACACAAATAGTCACAGTCTGTACAATGCAGGTTATTACTAACAATACTGCACTGGACTAGCTTACACAGCTATATAACAATAGATATAACAGTACACAGTAAGAACTGGATGTATATCACAGGGTAATTGTACTAGGAAACCCTGACTAAGTGCACTCTTTCTTAACTAACACTGACTAAAAAAGGCAGGTAGAATACTTAAGTGTCTTGTAAAGTCACAGCACTGACAACCAGGCGGCTTTACATAGGAGGATTTGCCCAAGCATTCCCAGGAACAGTGAGCTGAGGGATAATGGCGCCGCAGACACTGCCAGGGAGTGAGGGAGAGACAGATATGCAGCTCCAGGGAGGGAACATTTGCAGAATATGGCACCCTGGGGCTGGGGGAGGGGCTTCAGGTCCAAGCTCAATCCCCCTGCTGGCAAAACCACCGGGTACTGCGGGCTCTAATAAAATGGTTTATAGAGAAAACCTGACCTGTCCCATGCCCTGGTGATCTAGTGGGATCGCCTGTATAGCCACAGTGTCCACCGCCAGCACGCGCAGCCCGCCTCCCACAGACCGTGCCAGATCGCGATAAAGACCGGGTCCCGCAAGCGGGACCCACTTACCACCTCCCGAACCGCGGCCACGCGATCCCGGAGAGCCCCCGTCGTGTGTGCCTGACAAGAAGAAAACCGGAGCCTCCTGCTGTAGTTACCCGGCAACCAGGGCTCGGGAGTGTACAGCGCCGCTGGGGAGAGCTGGAGCTGCAGCGGGGAATGTCCACTGACATGTAACACTGCTGCTGCCCTTGAAGTCTTCACTTTTTTCCTCAGAAAAAAAGCTCTTCTTAGGGCTGCCTGGAGCAGCCCCCTCTGTTAAGTGCCTGCTACTGCAGCACCAACTACAAAACTGAGATCCTGTGCAGGGAGGCGGGGTGATATAGGAGGCGGCGCTATGCATTCTGGGAACAGTCAAAGCCTGTTGGTGCCTCGGATCAAGATCCTACTCTACACCCCATTGTCCATTCCTTGTGGAGCCCAGTGTACCCCGCAGCAGAAATATTGGCTGTTTAAGAGAATGGCTGATGTATCACAAGCCAGTCGGTGGGTATACACCTAATATTTGCGTGAACAACATCGCTCACAGATATATCGCGACGGCTGTGCAGCACACCCGATGGCCGATATATCTTCAGATATATCAGTGCATCTGGCTGTGTGTACGGGCGGTCTGCTGACTGCCCATACACTCGCTGCAGGAAATGAAGTAAAAACTGGACGGGCAAATTCAAATACCCGCCCAATCAGGACGACACATTGAGCTGCCAATCAATAAGTGTATATACTTACCTGAACCACCCACTCTGTTTGCTTAACAGCGGGTCTGCCATCAAATCGGCCCTGTGTGTACCCAGTTTTGGATCTCTATTTGGGTTTGATTCAAGTAATTCGTCGTAAGGTCTCATTGAGAGTCAACTAGATTCGGCATAGAAGAAACATTATTTTTGTTTGCATATAATAGTGTCAGCAGAAATAAACCATGTTTTACTTGCACTGATCCAGTGGGATATCAACTTAGAGGAAGCACTGCATCTTTATGTCCCTCATAAATGACAATGAGCGACTCCAAGCAACAGAACTGTGTAGTTAAATCTATCGACAACTTACTGCATTCAATTAAACAGTGTATTATCTGACATGCATACCTTTAGCCTGACAAAGAGATGAGCTTGTGCAAGCACCCAGAATGGTTCAGCTAGGAGCTCAATCACTGCAGACACTCCAAATGCCACAACTCCTGTGCCATAGTGTGGGATCTTCTCTGGGTCTGGGACCTCCAGTACTCTCAGCCATATCCACCCTAAGACTAATGACCAACAGATTCCTAATGGCACCCTACAAAAATTACACAACAGAAAATGTCAGACTATAGTAAACACCATTGTTTATGTACTTTGGCAAAAGCTCCATTAGCAGATAATGCAATGGACAGCACACTACTATAGATTAAAGCTGGACTTAGAAGTTGATATAGCTCACAAAATTGTGAAGCCAAGAGCAAATTGGCTGGTCTTCTACAATATGGCCACTTACATGTGATAAAATTGGACATTGATCCAGCAGTGAACTTTAGCAGTACAAGGAAAAGATTATTAAAATATGAAAATCAGTGTACATATAGTTTCCAATACAGTATACCATATTTAGGGGGAGATGTACTAAGCAGTGATAAAAGTGGAGAAGTGAGCCAATGGAGAAGTTGCTTGGCAACCAATCAGCATTGGCGTAACATTTATAATTTGCATAATATAAAGGTATACAGAGCAGCTGATTGGTTGGCATGGGTAACTTCTCCACTGGCTCACCTCCACTTTTATCACTGCTTAGTACACGTCCCCCTCAATCTGTTAAGTAACGGGTACTTTCACTTTATGCTGGATCAACTGAAGTTTTGTTTAAATCTTTCATAGTAAAAATCTGTTGAGTGGGGCTAGTATACGGTCTGTTTGTCTCCTGCAATGCCTAGGGCGTAATATCAGACTCTCCGCACAGTATTAAATGACAGGATCAGGTCTTCTGCACACATGTGAGTAACTTCCTGCACAAAGTCCCCTCTCCAGCTTCCATGAGAAGAGCATGAGCTGCCAGCTCTGGTTACTGTTGGGGGACAGGAGGACACTGCAGACTTGTACTGTGTGTATTACTCACGCCAGCCAGATGAGGTGTATGGTGTGTCTCCAGCTCTGCTGTGCGGAGTGGCTCAGACAGGCTCTCCGAAAGGCTTCCCGAGCGAGGAACACTATGGTGGTGTAAAAGAGGGTAAGCCTGAAGAAGAAGCAGATAAGAGTATTATTTTATTTATTACCAGTTATTTATATAGCGCACACATATTCCGCAACGCTTTACAGAGAGACTATTTGTCCATTCACATCAGACCCTGCTCCAGTGGAGCTTACAAAGTATCAGTAATACATTGCTGAAAACACAGGCACATTCCACTGGTAAGTATTAGGGTTAGACTGCGGAAGGGGCAGGTTAGGGCTAGGCTGGGGGGGGGGGGGAAGGGGGGGGGGGGGGGGTTAAGGTTTACAGTACCTAAAAAAAATGTGTCTGAATTTTTTGACCGTCTGGATACCGCTGTCGGTATTTTGACCACCAGCGTCCCACCCCCAACCCGTAAATGACAGTTAGTAGCTGATTGGGTTACTATTTTTTCTCTCTCAAGGCTTTTATAGATCTCAACCTTCAAATGGAACTTTTCACCCCACAGATACAATAGAGGCCTGATTTATATTATTTCCATCGGACTTGAGTGTGCTCCCCAAATTCTCACATCCACCCGTTCTGCTCCCATGAGACCAGGACGTTTAAAATGTAATCAAAATAATGTCATCCTAATTTCCCCCCTACCATTGGTTACCTGCAAAATGTTTTCTCACCATGTCTTTATTATTTTTTCTTCTCTCTTCCACCCAACTGTGTGCTATTCCTGTAATGCGTACCTCCCCTGATGGCATACCCTGCCAGTGTGACCTACGCAGGGAGCCCAGATGTTGGCCATGGATGGTTCCTCCGTAGGCAGGATCTTCCCATACATGACAACAACAACTACAACAACTATTACTACTACAACAACTATTACTACTACTACTACTACTACTACGCTTGTGACTGGGAGGAAAAATACATGGACCTGGTGGTTTTGTTGGGACCCTACTCTGAGCGTAAAGACATTACAATCTCCCCATTTTCTGTCATCTCTTCTAGTGGTAGACTATTCCACCCAGGATAATCCTACGCAAAGCTCCGAGGTGGCTGCCTCGTCTGGTAACTTGTGATCGTAGAATACACAACCCTTTCAAGTGGTTACCCAAAATGCCTACACCAATCATGCATTATGCTTACTGTGTGCTCAAGGTTTTCTTTTAATGTCTATGTGGCTTGTCAATTGCTGTATTACTTAAAGCTTTGGTATTAAGTTAAGCTTCGGTACATTGTTTTTGGTGTCTGTAAAGCGTCCTGTTGGAGAAAGAGCGATATACAAAATTATTATTATCCTCCTCCTGGCTCATACTGGACACAGTATTGAATAATATATGATTGCCACAAAACCACTGCCAATTCAGTGTGGGGCAATAATTAAACCACCATTTTTTTTTTCTGTTCTGGCAACATTTTATGGTCTAAACTGTAATGGCCCATACATACTTGCAGATAAAATGAGCAACGTCGCTCATTTTCCCCCTCCCTGAGTGACATCGCTCATTCAATCGGCAAGTGTGTATGCCGCCAGCGACGACAGATGCGCGGCCCCGCGGGTCGGCAACGATCTTCACCAGTGCATGCATGCAGGATCTGGAGTGTCGTCCACGACCTGCATGCAGGGCTGGCGGAGGCGTGACGTTACTGAGCGGTCATAACGCTTAGTGTGTATAGTCGGCCGCCGACCGGCCGGCCCGGGACGGGGAAACATTAGACGACGTTGCTCACAGAGTGACATCGTCTAATGTGTACGGACCTTAAGTCTAAGCAAACTTTACTAATTGTATCTTTTTGTTCAGTGTTACATTGGGGTAGATGTACAGTATGAAGCAGTGAAAAGAGTGGAGAAGTGAGTCAGTGGAGAAGTTGACCATGGCAACCAGCTTTGAAGAAACATTTATCAAGTGCATTCTATAAAATTATAGGTAGCAGCTGATTGGTTGCCATGGGCAACTTCCACTGACTCACCTCTCCAGTCCTTTCACTGCTTCATACATCTAGTAAGTACTATGCTTATCATGCACATAATGGGCATGACTCTAAACCGTATGTAACGGAATGCTAATGTGACAATGTTAATGTGATTTTCTTGAACATAACAATAAGTTATTCTTATAAGTCTATAAGTCGCACCGCCCCCTCTTTCATACGCGAGAACAGCGCCATCAATACCATTTGCACTTACTTCCTGCTAGGAGCAGGAGCATGGCACCCACAATCTATACGTACGACTAGTGATTAACTCTGGCAACCTGCCCACAACACACACACAAAGCGTCTCACTTGCCTGCATGCGAATTGTTACCACCCAACCTCCTTAAAGTGTACCTCACCCTGTGATGAGTGAGTCCTCAGCCAGTGCTAGAGTTAAGCACTAATATCTGCTGCATATAGAGACGGAGAGACTTTTGGTTAGACAGTAAAGGGGAGCACCAAGCAGCTATTAGCATCATATAACCTGCCTCCCCCTCCCAGTATGATACAAGCTGTAAGACAAGTGTAGGGAGGCCAATCCCGGGATCGGGATCGGTGGGATCCCGGGATTTGGGCCCAAAAATGCCGGGATTTGAATCCCGGGATTGGAGCATCCAATCCCGGGATTCACGGGATTACACTGCGCATGTGCGGGAGGGAGTGTGTGTAAGTAATACTACTTACACTTAGGCGGGCGGCAGCCATAGACGAACGCTGAACGCGGCGGCACTTCAAATGTGGCGCCGGCCGCCAGCCAATCAGAGCTGGCGGACCGGCAGCTGATCAGGGAAGCTGCCGAGGCAGCCAATCAGGAGCGACTGCTGTGGCCGCTTCCCTGATTGGCTGCTGGTCCGCCAGCTCTGGTTGGCTGGCGGCCGGCGCTTCATTTGAAATGCGCCGCGTTCAGTGTGTCCATGGCTGGCGCCCACCTAATAGTAAGTGGTACTTACACCCACCCTCCCTCCCGCGCCGCTACCAACCCTCCCGCCCAGCTACCTACAACCTCCGCACCGCTACCTACACCCTCCCGCCCAGCTACCTACACCCTCCACACCGCTACCTACACCCTCCCGCTCAGCTACCTACACCCTCCACACCGCTACCTACACCCTCCCGCCCAGCTACCTACACCCTCCTGCACTGCTACCTACACCCTCCCTCCCTTTCCCGCCGCTACCTACACCCTCCCGCACCGCTACCTACCCTCCAGCGCTGCTCCCTACACCCTTCTTCACTGATCCCTACTGCAATCCCGGGATTGATCGTTTTTCAATCCCGAATCCCGGGATTGAAAAAACGTCCCGGGATTGGCCTCCCTAGACAAGTGCAAACCCTGCCACAGCCTGCATGGTGTGAGGGATTATTCAAGTCACCATACCTAAATGGATAGCATCATCATAACTTCAGGATTACAAGACCGCTAATATAGACTGTCCACCTCTAAAGCCACACCACATACCTCTATTGTCTGTAGCTGCTGAGTTCAGTTGCCTGTAAATTAGAGGGTAGTGGACAGGGACTCACTGTGGAGCTCTGATTTATAGTTATGCATCTGTGCAGTGCAAATGTTTCCTAGGCTGATTAAAGTGAAGTTATCTCCTTCTACAGCTTGCACCACGTAAAGTGTTCACAAGCACATCCCTTATCAAAAGAACACCCTTCAGAGCTGCAACACTATTCACTGTTACATTGATTCTTGCAACAAACGTGGATTATGGATTATATTCCGATGAGTAGTGAATACTTCTAAACTGCTCTACCATTTAGTGGCTAAAACCAAGTTTAAATCTTTTCTGGGTCTTATATACAGTATATGCATATATATCCCAGTTCAAACTGCTATTGACGTCATACTGGGATCTCTTATCTCACCCTGAACTCGCGTGTGCCGGAACTATATTCCAGGGACATTTGTATGTTGAACTGTCATAGTGATATGGTATACATGGTTCTTGCTAATGTGCTGAGATATTACTTTAATATTTGAAAAGTTATACATATTATTTGATATGCTGATTGATTGTGACTATTTCTACTGAAAGTGAATATATACCTGACAAGTTTTCAGATTGCATTTATCGTATTCTATGCTCTATTATTGTTTTCCTTCATTGCTCTACCACTTGTGCGAACCCGATCTGCAGGTAGTATCCCTTTTTCTTACCATTTATGTTATCTAAATAAAACGCCTCATAGAGGCCTTAAACGCCATGTTCCTGACTGGGCTTGTGCTTCTAATCTATATCTCCGAAACCACCAGCGAATCTGTAGTGGAGACCGTAACCTGACGACTTGGCCGAAGAACTGAGAGAACCAGATCAGGTCAGTGAATAACCTCCACACCTCTCACTGTACACGGCAGGATATCACATAATGGCTTACATAATTACTGCATTTTGGGGAATTGCAGGTGTGTGGTTCTTAGTGGCAACCAAGCTTGTGGTGTTATTAATCAGCAGCCATAAGCACCTTCCCAAAATTTGCTCATTCAGTATTTGCACCCCCCTTCCTCTTTGTTTGTTTGTCTCTGACCCCTCCCCCTTCCAGCACCTGATATATAATTATCTCCAGGTATGATTGAGCAGCTTCCAAATTGTTTGTCTGCTTGTGTGCATGAGGCATTGAATGTGAGCAGCATTTGGAAGGCATGCTGTTCCTTGTAGTGCCAATGGGAGATCCTGGGGGTGGCTCCCTGGTAAGTTAGCTCTCAGTCTGGAACTATTTTAGTAATGGCCTTTATTATGAGGCATACTGTGACAAATTACATGGCCCAATGTGGGCACTGCTATAAAGTAGTTAGGACTGCTGTATCAGAGAAGCCATGAAGTGGCCAGCAGCTAAACATGTGTTTGCAAACATTTGTGACGAATTCTCTGAATTTTATTACCAGATAGATTCAGGGATGGTTACAGGTAATTTTCAGTGTGCGGAAGGGAATTTGGGGGTGGGGATTTGCACCCCCCTTCCTCTTTGTTTGTTCATTCAGAATAATGCAAGCCGCATGTTCAGTATGTGCAAATTATGGATATACACCTAGGTTTATTTTAGTGTTAACAAAAATATTCAGTACTTCTATTTATCATTATATGTTTTTTTGTTTTCTTCACTTATGTAATTTACAAAGCATTTTTGCACTCCAATTATTATTTTCCTTTATTTATATGGCGCCACAATGGTTCCGCAGCACCTAACAAAGAAAAGTGTGACTTACAGTACAAGACAATGCAGGAGAAAGATATGTTTTATACATTAACATTGCTGCATCAGTGGTCATAACACGCAAATAAGCAGCAAGGCGGCAGCAACCAAGGGTTAGGTGCTGTTGTAGGGAATATGGAGTAGATGTATTAGTAAGAGATGGAAAAGCACATGAGGGGAGAGGGTCCTGCTTGTGAGAGCTTACACTCTAAAAGGAAGGGACAGACAGGGGTGACAGAGACAGGGTAGACAGTGAGCATGGGGCAGTGGTTAGTACGAGAGCTGGATGGCTTTAATGAAGAAGTGGGTCTTGAGAGCCTGCTTGAAGTTTTGTAAAGAGGTGGCGGTCTGATAGGGAGAGGTAGAGAATTCCTGCCATATGGAGCAGCACGGGCAAAATCTTGGAGGCTGGAGTGGGAGGAAGTAATCAGTTGGCAGGAGAGGCACGAAGTGGAAGGGTGGGAGTGTGAAGGGAGATGAGGTCAGAGATATAAATGGGAGAGGAGTCAGTAAAGGCTTTTTGTATTATAATAATTGTGTCTGGTACTACTGTTTTTACCTCCTTTCCATCCTTATATACATTTTATTTTTTGTTAAACTTTATTTTGTGCTTTTGCGAAAAGATGTATTTTTCAGGTGGGAATTTTGGGAGGAGAGTTCACATCCAAATAAAGGTTTTGGCAAATGTATAAACTTACCGAACATTTACGATACCAATGGTTTCCGGGGAGACATATCGCAGTGTGAAGGCATTTAAAGCAAAAGTCAGGAGTCTGAAGAAAACCTATAATATTAAGAACATATACTGAATAAGGATAACATCATAAAAGCCAGGTCTGTGTCAAGAGGCTAATTTATGCTGTGTAATGATTACCTGAACAGACTAATTACAGGTAGGTTTACTAATCTGCAGGTGGGGACATTTTCCCAATAAGAGGGATAACCAACAGCTCTTCTATAAATGTGACAATGAATGCATATACATGTTTTACTCTATTCAGACATCAGTACCACAATCTTTGTTTCGCCTTATTTTCTAGAGAACTAGGTCTTGCAATATATGCTTAAAAATCTTACTTTAATTGACATACCTTTTTGTATTATATTTTGTGCTACAATCTGTTATTTTAAAGCACTATTTTTTTAATATGATAGAATAAGAGTTCTAGTGTATTGTATTAACATCTAATGACGTGTACTGCACAAAAGTCTTCTCTCTCTGCTTTGTTTTTTAAAACTATCGGTGAAAGCCACCGATGATCAGTGGCTTGACCGACTGCCCGTTATTAAATATACCCTAAAGAGTGCTGTTCTTATAGTCTTATGTTACAATAAAATAGCGGATTTTAACTAGTGGAATGTAGTTGATGCAGTTTATCAAAAGAGCGCAATAAGAACTGCCCCCTCATTTCAGATGCTGCCAGCTCTTACAAATATAAATTGACTGGCGCATTATTATGCTGTATATTGTAGATACTGTGCTCTCTGCATATGTTAGAGCACTGCTTCCCTCCCCCATTCCACCAAAGACCAGTGGACGTAAGTACCATAATGACACGTTATACAAACTATTATTCTGCATCAGCTTGAAGGTATATAAGGACTTATTGCGACCTAAGGACTGGGTCTAATTTTTATTGTGCTGTGTTTTCTTTTTCTCGCCGACAGATTTATTAATTGTTGCCTGTTAAATTCACTGATACAGTACCCCTGACATTTACCATGTCAAGTGCAGAATGTGTACATTATTATTACATTTTATTTACATGGCGCCACAAGTGTTTCCCAGTGCCGTACATACGGCACACATTAGACCAGGGGTGGGGAACCTCCGGCCCGCGGGCCGTATAAGGCCCGCGAAGCCGTTTGGTCCGGCCCACCAGCTTGTGTCAGTGAGACACGCTGCCGCTCAGTCCGGCGGCAGCGTGTCTCAGCTGTCAGAACAGGGAGGAGAGCGCGGCTGTCGGGTGGGAGCGGCGGCGTGTATGACTTGAAACCAGCCGCCGGTTCGTGAGCCAATCAGAGCTCGCGGACCGGCAGCCAATCAGAAGCTGCGGCTGCCGGTCCGCGAGCTCTGATTGGCTCTCGAACCGGCGGCTGGTTTCAAGTCCTACATGCCGCCGCCGCCCAACATAGCAGCGCTCTCCTCCGTGTCCCCCGCCGAAAGCAGCACGGTAAGCAGCACGGAGGGGGGGGGGGGGGGGGGGGGGAGGGGGCAGGGCATCTGTATACCTGGCACTGTGAGGGGCATCTGTATACCTGGCACTGAGGGGCATCTGTATACCTGGCACTGTGAGGGGCATCTGTATACCTGGCACTGTGGGGTCATCTGTATACCTGGCACTGTGAGGGGCATTTGTATACCTGGCACTGTGGGGGCATCTGTATACCTGGCACTGTGGGGGCATCTGTATACCTGGCACTGTGGGGGCATCTGTATACCTGGCACTGTGGGGACATCTGTATACCTGGCACTGCGGGGGCATCTGTATACCTGGCACTGTGGGGGCATCTGTATACATGGCACTGTGAGGGGCATTTGTATACCTGGCACTGTGGGGGCATCTGTATACCTGGCACTGTGGGGGCATCTGTATACCTGGCACTGTGAGGGGCATTTGTATACCTGGCACTGTGGGGGCATCTGTATACCTGGCACTGTGGGGGCATCTGTATACCTGGCACTGTGGGGGCATCTGTATACCTGGCACTGTGGGAGCATCTGTATACCTGGCACTGTGGGGGCATCTGTATACCTGGCACTGTGGGGGCAATTGTGGATCTGGCACCGCACTATTGGGGGCATATGTGTATCACGTCCCATTTTAACTGGCCACACCCATTTTTTGGCGCGCGCGCCTCCGGCGCGCACACACAGTACCTCTAAGGGGCAGACCTACTGGGGGGCAGGGTAATTTTTTAAGTTGAAAATTTTTGTATGGCCCCCGAAGGATTTTATAAATATCCAAATGGCCCTCGGTAGAAAAAAGGTTCCCCACCCCTGCATTAGACCAATACATGGTGCACAGAACTTAACCTTACAGGGACAGAAAAAGTAAAACAGAGCACAGGTAACACTTCACACCACAATTCTCAATACACAATACAGCTGAGATGTAAGGAAGCAAAGGAGTAATCAGTGGTCTACTAGGGGCGGGCAGCCGTTGGAAGAGAAGAAAGGGTAAGAGCGAGTGTACATGCAGGTATAGATGATCACTGAGTAGGGGAGAGCTGTAATTGGGATCAGTATGATATACCGACGGTCGGCATCCCGGTCGTCGGTATGCCGGCAGCGGGGCGAGCACAAAGAGTCCCCTTGTGGGCTCGGTGGCTCACCACAGGTTCTATTCCCACTCTATGGGTGTTGTGGACAACCACGAGTGGAAAAAGCCCTTGACCGCCAGAATCCCGACCGCCGGAAAATTAACTGCATCCCCTGTAATTGAAGTGCGAGAGAAGAGGACTATGAGAATAGGAGGGAAGAGAGCCCTTTTCCAAGGAGCTTACGTTCTAGGGGAAGACAGATAGGTGACAAGAGACTTGAGCAAGCGAAAGGTGACCTGATGGCAGGAAGTAATCGAGGCAGAGATGGCCAAGGCGTGGGGCAGGGGGTTGGGACAGCAGCCTTAGGTTATGCTGTGAAAGGGTACGCTTTGATGAACAGGTGGGTTTTTAGTGTCAGTTTTCAAGGCCGGGGGGAGTCTAACAGAGCGAGGGAGCTCATTCCACTGAAGGCAGCACAGAGAAAATCTAGGATTTTCTAGGATGCATGTGATGCAGCGACCAGGGTAGAGGAGTGGCGACGATCATTGGCCAATCGGAGAGGGTGGAGGGAGTATGTAGTGAATTGAGGTTAGAGATGAAGGGAGCAGTGGAGTTAGAGAGGTCCTTGTATGTGAGGGTGAGGAGTTTGAAGAGGATTCTGTACGGGAATGGGAGCCAGTGCAGATTTTGTGGAAGGGGAGTGGCAGATGAGGAGCGGCAAGAGAGGAAGATAAGTCTAGCTGCGGAGTTGAGAAAAGATCAGAGGGAGCAAGATGGGAATGTTGCAATAGTTGAGCAGTGAGAAGAACATTGAGTAGAAAATAAGTTTTGTTGCACTCTGGAAGCGGAACGGCCTGATGCGAGAGATGTTGGATGCTGGAGCTAACAGGATTAAGATGGAGATTGGATGTGCGGTGCAAAGTAGAGGGAAGGAGTCGAAAGTGACACCCAAGCAGTGGAGCTGGGGAACGGAGGGAGATGATGGTGTTCAAAACAAATATAGCAGGGATCCCACACAGATGTATTCTCTTATTGTATCTCAAATCACATACTATACAGATTATGTAACCAATATTGATCTGATGTGTCTCAATTGAAATTTAGAGAATAATACCTCAGTTGGCGATGCTACCAAGAGTCAGAAATGACTTTATTAGGTTGGACAGAAAAGCAGACTCTCTTTGTTGGGGCACTCTTTGTATTTAAAAACTATATACTTTATTGAATTTTTATGTAAAAATAACAAGTATGTCATATCTTAGTTCACGCAGCATGGTTAGGTAAAAGATACAATATATTTTGTACATAGATTGTATAATGTATGGTTTTACCTAACCACGCTGAGTGAACCAAGATATGGCATACTTGTTATTTTTACATAAAAATTCAATAAAGTATATAGTTTTGAAATACAAAGAGAGCCCTAACAAAGACAGTCTGCTTTTCTGTCCTACCTGAGATAATGGTGTTGTCAGCTGTGATAGAGATATTGGGAGGGGGGGGGGATTCTGGATAGGGGAAAGATGATGAGTTTGGTTTTGTCCATGTGAGCTTTAGAGAGCGATCAAACATACAGGAGGAGATTGCAGAGAGGCAGCTGGAAATACAAGAGAGGATAGAGGGGGAGAGGTCAGGAGAGGAGAGGTATAGTTGCGTATCGTCATCATAGAGGTTGTAATGAACGCCGAAGGAGCTTATGGGCGCACCCAGCTAAAAGATGTACAGGAAGAGAAGGGGGCCAAGGACAGAGTCCTGGGGGACATTGACATGGAGCTTGGAAGGGGGTGAAGTGTACCTGAAGGCAGACACAGAGAAGGAGTGTTAAGCGAGGTAAGAGGTGAACCTGGTAAGGACAGTGCTAGAGAGAGGCCAATGGTCTGAAGGGTGCTGAGGAGAGGATGAGCCACAGTGTCAAAGGCAGCAGAGAGGTCCAGGAGGATGATCAGAGAGACGTGACCCCTGGATTTGGCCGAAAGCAGGTCAATGGTGACTTTGACCAGGGCAGTTTCAGTGGAGTGAGTGGGCGAAGAATGAAGAGGATCAAGTATGGAGTTGTCAGAGAAGTAGCTGGTGAGATGGTTGCATACCAGCCGCTCTAGTTTGGAGGCGAATGGGAGAAAAGAGATGGGGCAGTAGCTAGCGGTTGAGGAAGGGTCAAGATTGGGTTTTTAAGAATCGGTGAGACAAGAGCATGTTTGAATGGCAAGGGAAAATTATAGGTTGAAGAGGTGAGCAAGATGGGAGCAGGCATTTGGGGAGAGGGAGTGGAGAAAGAGGGAGGGGAGGGTGTCCAGGGGCAGATGGAGTGGATAAGATGAGGGAGCAGACTTTCTGGTCTGTGGAGGTGTAGAAGGAGCACAGGGTGGGATGGCTAGAGGGAGAGGATGGTGGGGGCGGCAGTGCTACTGAGGAAAGATGAGAGGAGATTTCGTGTCAGATTGTCTCAATTTTGGAGGAGAAGTAGGAGGTAAAGTCAGTGGCAGTGAGGGAGGAGGGGGCAGAGGCGAAGGAGAGTGTTGAAAGTATCAAAGACGCGGCAGGGAATTGAGAACTGAGAAGAGATGAGCGATTGGAAAAAGAATTGCTTGGCGAGGGAGAGGGCAGAGCTGTATGGAGAGAAAATAAACTTAATATGGCGGAAGTCTGCCAGTGAGCGAGATTTCATCCAGAGGCGCTTAGCAGTGTGTGAGCATTTTTGCAGGAACCGGGTGAGCTTGGAGTGCCAGGGCGGGGGTTTAGAATGGCAGGGGGACAGAAGAGATGGGGACATCAGAATTGAGTCCGGAGGTAAGAATGGAGTTAGAATGAGGCCACCTGGTTGGAGCAAGCCATGATGGATAAAGGAGAAAGGAGAGTATCGAGGATAGGATAGGATAGCGGGGTCGAAAGACCCGAGATTGCATCTGGTGACCGTGGTTCTGATGGGGAGGAGAGGAGATGAGAGGGTGAAAGAGAGCAGATGGTGGTCAGACAGGGGGAAGGGAGAGTTGGAGAACTAAAACGGATCATTTGTCTATTGAGAAAGGCCAAAGGAGGAGGAGAGGGCAAGAATATTAGTGGATGCTGGTTTAGTGATGTCAATAGGAATGTTAAAGTCGCTGAGGATGATAGAGGGGAGGTCAGTGTAGAGGAAGTGGGGAAGCCAGGCAGCAAAGCTGTCAAGGAGTGGGCAGGAGCAGCCGGAAGGGCGATAGATGACCGCTACATGGAGGTGAACGGAGTAGAAGAGGCAGATGGAGTGGACCTCAAAAGATAAAGTGAGGTAGGGATGATGCGATTAGGCTTAGGTTAAGGGAGGCGAGGTTAGGGTTAAGCTCTAGGGGGAGGTTTAGGGGTTAGGATTAGTAATATATGTACTACTGGAAACAGCTCTGGATCTGCTGGAAATCAACACCTGAGCGCTGTACCCAGAAGACACTGCTGGAGCCACTGGATCAAGTAAGTTACCATTAGACCACCAGGGAAGTTTTGACAACATTTTAATCATGTCGACATTTCAGGTCAACATTCTCATGTTGACATTATGAATTTTGACAAAATATACTTCACTTACCCCTAAAAGAAAAATGTGCGAAGTCCTGCCTGTGCCACCAGGAAAATCCCTAGCTGCCTGATCCAGTATGAGGTCCCCTTACCTCATCACATAACATAACATAACATAACATAACATAACATAACATAACATAACATAACATACTATGTATCCGTAATAAGGAATAAATCAATTGAGGATCAAGCCATCAGGAATGGATACCTTTTGCTTTATGCTGGGTACACACTATGACAACGGATCGGTCGTCTGGTTGATCCACCGACCTATTTGGCGATTGGCAAGTGAAAGCACACTTACCAATTGTCGGCCCGATGTGTAGTGCCTGACATTGCAACTGGCTGGGCATTTACATGTGCCCACCTTTTGCGACAACAGTCTCCAGCAGGCCTCTGCAGCAAGTGTACGAGGCAGTCGGCTGACCGTCTGTACACACAGTACAATGCAGATACATCTGCCATTGGCTGTGCTGCAGAGCCAACACATTATGTCTGTAAACTTCATCATTCACAAACATATTGCTGAGACACACCAACCAATACGCTCATTCAATTGAAAGGCCGATAGATCACCCAGTGTGTACCCAGGTAAAGGCTATTAATAACATGCCATTAGGGCAGTGTCAAGTAAGAATGTAAGAACTAGTGTAATGATCTGAAAATATGTTTTCTGACTATTGTACTAACACTCGTCCCCATGTTAGAACCTCAAAATGGGAAAGTGTCAAGTACTGTAGTTATATGGAAGGGATGTATCAAACAAGGGATAGCAATCAGTAAGCTATAATTTGGTGCGTTGTGATATTTTAGTCGTATTGGCTCACTCGATAGAATCATTCTGCATTGTATATATCACTGTGACATATCGTCCCCATCCTTAATCTCCTCTCACAGCGGCAGCCCCTTCCGAAGACTGAAATACAAATCGTCATTCAGAAATACTGATATTATTTTACAAGCCTTTGTATCGCTTTAGGTATGGAGATCCCGTATCGATCCAGAATACTGACGGAGGACTGCTGATTGACCATCCCCGAGTCAAACCTTATAAAGAGTTAAGAAGGGAATAAGGGGCAGATTTATCAAAGCTTGGAGAGAGGTAAAGTACTAACCAATCAGCTCCAGACATCTATCAAACACAGCCTGTAGGAGGACAGTCAGGAGCGGATTGGAACTTCAACTTTGATAAATGTGCCCCGCATTAGATAAGTTGCCCATAACTACCAATTAGCTATACCCTGTCATTTTATAGAAGACTCTTGATTTACCAGAAAAAAAATAAAAAAGTTAAAATAAAAAGCGCTGGCAAACAGCAATATATATGTGTGTGTGTGTGTGTGTGTGTGTGTGTGTGTGTGTGTGTGTGTGTGTGTATAAAAAATAAATATTTATTCTTATTTATTTATATTTTATTTTTCATATAAAATATCAATAAAAGAAAGAAAAACACTTTTTCAATACCTTCCAGTTGGTCAAAATTAGTGGTAACTTTTATATTAATCCTTATATGGCATCCCACATTGCACTTTTAATACTACTCAATTACTCATTGCTTATAAAACATATTTATACATAATCTGCTATTAAACATCCATTGTTTTCACATGTGCACAAACATACACTAATTAAAGAACCCTGCTGTGTAGGCACAATTATTGATATTCTAAAATGAGGCTTGGAATGCACACTAATTTAACAATTTAAAGAGAGCGGCAGCACAGATGCATCAAGGCATATGTGAAAACGAGGCTTGGATAGCAAGCGGTATGCGCATGCACGCACCGCTGTCAAGGAGAATAAAGGGAGCAGCAGCAGTGGAGTGAAGGAAACTGACTGAGGATGCCGCTGACAGGTGATTCAGGCGGGGAAACACGTTTTTATATCACATTCAACACCAGCTGGTCTACTATTGTGGAGAACACGATCCTGGCAATCTCTGAAAGACTTCTGTGATATCCTCCAGATATGGCTTCATAAAGGGGATTCAGTTTCAGAGGCGGGAGTCCAGGAGTTGTATTAAGCAGAGGAAGGGCATGGTAAATTTTCTTTAACCATTTATGACATGGCCATGTTCTAAGATCTATCTAACAAATAAGCTTATAATAACTAATTAACAACTAAGCTTCTAACTCTGTACGCTTCTGCATGAAAACGTCACTAGCATTTTTTAAATGGAACTATAAAACTAAAGGGCTCTACACATTGGCCGATCCGCCGCCAAGCTGCCCGACGGCGGATACGGCCGACCCGGCGGCGGGGGGGGGGCAGTGACGGGGGGAGTGAAGTTTCTTCACTCCCCCCGTCACCCGGCTGCATTGAAGTGCAGGCAAATATGCACGAGATCGTCTATATTGGCCTGCATGTACAGCCGACGGGGGACCAGCGATGAACGAGCGCGGGGCCGCGCATCGTTCATCGTTGGAGCCTCCACACTCAAAGATATGAACGGTATCTCGTTCATTTATGAACGAGATCGTTCATATCTTTGGCTGATGTCGGCCAGTGTGTAGGGCCTATATCACTGGTTTCAAGAATTGGATACAAACTATTTAACTCTGTGTGCTTCTGAATGAAAGCTTAATTTGTTGCTTTAACAGAATTGGATAGGATTTAAAATACCTACCGGTAAATCCTTTTCTCGTAGTCCATAAGGGATACTAGAGTTCACTTAGTATGATGGGGGTATAGACGGGGTCCAAAGGTGTACTTTAAATTTCTTCAACAGGGTGTGCTGGCTCCTCCCCTCTTTGACCCCTCCCACAGGCAGTTATAGGTAAAATAGTGCCCGAAGGAGAATGGACATACTTGAGAGAAGGAACATAACAACGAGTGGTGAGATTCACACACTAGCACACCACAACATAAACCGACCAGCAACAGCTGAACAGGTAAACTTATATAGAAGAAACAACCTTTAGAAAAGTCAATGCACTGAGGTGGGCGACCAGTATCCCTTATGGACTACGAGAAAAGGATTTAACGGTAGGTATTTAAAATCCTATTTACTCTAGCATCCATAAGGGATACTGGGGTTCACTTAGCGGGAATGTATGGGCACGTCTGCAGCACCGCCTTTCAAACCGGGTATCCTCTTTGGCCAGGGCATCACACTTCACAAAGGTGTTCTTCCCCGACCAGGTAGCAGCTTGGCATAGTTGCAAGGCCGAGACTCCACGAGCAGCCGCCCAGGAAGATCCCACTGATCTTGTAGAGTGTGCATTCAGAGAATGTGGAACAGGTAAGGCTGCCGACACATAGGTCTGTTGGATAGTCAACTTAAGCCAACGAGCAATGGACTGCTTAGAAGCAGAGCAACCCATTTTCTGTGCATCATATAGCACAAACAGGGAATCAGTCTTTCTGACCCGAGCCGTCCTCTTGACGTAGATCTTCTAGGCTCGCACAGCATCCAAAGCCTCCAGAGGAGCAGAAGAGCCAGAGCTAGACAGAACCACAATAGGTTGGTTTAAATGGAATGCAGAGTCCTGCTGCCGAGTCCTGAGCTCTGCTCTGTCCTCGCAAAAGACCAAGTAAGGACTTTTACACGATAAGGCCCCTCAATTCAGAGAAACGTCTAGCAGAAGCCAGGGCCAATAACATTACCATCTACCCAGTAAGGTACTTGAGTTCTGCTTTCATCAGCAGTTCAAACCAGGAGGATTGTAGAAAATCCAAAACCACAGTCAAATCCCAGGGTGCCGTTGGTGGCACTAAGGGAGGCAGTATGTGAAGCACTCCTTGCAAGAAGGTCTGAACCACTGGCAACACTGCCAACGTCTTCTGGAAGAAAACAGAGAGGACTGAAATCTGGACCTTAAGGGAGCCCCGACGTAGGTCCATATCCACACCAGTCTGCAGGAAACGTAAGAAACGTCCCAGTCTGAATTCCGCAGGAGGATATGTGCGCTCCTCCCACCAAGAGACATATCGTTTCCAGATATGATGATACTGTTTTGACATCACAGGCTTTCTGGCCTGAACCATAGTTGCAGAAAGGCCTTTGTGAGCTAGGATGTTCCGCTCAACCTCTATGCCATCAAACGAAGACGCCGTAAATCTGGGTAAACGAACGGTCCTTGTTGAAGAATATCTCTTCTCATTGATAGAGGCCAAGGATCTTTTACGGACATGTCAGAAGGTCCGCGTACCACGCCCTTCGAGTCCAATCTGGGGCAATAAGAATTGCCTGGACTCTTTGATTCCTAATTCGCTTTAGCACCCTCGGGAGCAGAGGAATTGGAGGAAACAGGTAGACCAGCCGGTAAGGCCAAGGTGTCACCAGTGCATCTACTGCCCTCGCCTGAGAGTCCCTGGTTATCGAACAATACCATGGAAACTTCCTGTTGAGTCGAGATACCATCATGTCTATCTGAACTGTTGAAACACCTGCTGGTGTAGGCCCCACTCCCCCGGGTGGAGATCGTGACGACTGAAAAAGTCCGCCTTCCAGTTGTCCACCCCTGGAATGAAGATGGCAGACATTGCTCTTGCATTTCTTTCCGCCCAGAGGAGTATCCTTGACACCTCTCGCATGCAGGCTCTGCTTTTTGTCCCTCCTTGTCGACTGATATAAGCCACGGATGTGGCATTGTCCGACTGAACCTCAACAGCTCGATCTCGGAGCAGAGGAGAGGCCTGAAGCAGAGCGTTGTAGATCGCCTGAAGTTCCAGAATGTTGATAGGAAGTAGGGCTTTGCGGGCTGACCGCCTGCCCTGGAACTGAGCCCCTTGGGTGACAGCTCCCCATCCCCTCAGACTCGCATCTGTCGTGAGGAGAATCCAATCCTGAATCCCAAAGCTCCGATTTTCCAGTAGGTTTGAGGACTGTAGCCACCACAGGAGGGAAATCCTGGCCTGAGGTGATAACCGTATAATCCGATGCATCTGTAGGTGCGATCCGGACCACTTGCTTAGGAGATCCAATTGAAATGTTCTGGCATGGAACCTTCCGTACTGGATCGCCTTGTATGAGGCTACCATCTTTCCCAACAATCGAATGCAAAGATGGATGGATATCAGAGTCATCCATAGGACCGCTCTGACCATTTCCTGAAGCATCTTTGCTTTGTCCTCTGGGAGGAATACTTTCTGAGCTACTGTGTAAAGAAACATTCCCAGGAACAGGAGCCGCTGAGTAGGCTCCAGGTGGGACTTCTGCAAATTGAGAATCCACCCATGTTGTGACAGAAGCTGAATAGTGCGGTTGATACTGACCAATAGAAGCTCCCTGGATCTCGCCTTTATCAACAGATCGTCTAGGTAAGGGACGATGTTTACCCCCTGGACTCGGAGCTGGAACATTATTTCCGCCATTACCTTCGTGAAGACCTGCGGCGCTGTGGACAGTACGAAGGGTAGCGCCTGGAACTGGCAGTGATCGTTCAGCAGAGCGAACAACACGTAAGCCTGGTGAGGCGGCCAAATTAAAATATGGAGATAAGTGTCCTTTATATCCAGCGAGACCGTGAACTCCTGTTCTTCCAGACCTGCAATCACTGCTCGCAAGGATTCCATCTTGAACTTGAAAACCTTTAGGTAAGGGTTCAAGGATTTTAGATTCAAAATGGGTCTTACCAAACCGTCTGGTTTCGGTACCACAAACAGGTTGGAGTAGTAATCCTTTCCCTGTTGTTGTAGTGGCACTGGCACAATGACTTGGGACAGCACCAACTTTTGGATGGCCTGTTTCAGCGTGACTCTGGAATCCTCCAGAACTGGTAAGCTTGATTTGAAAAATCGTTGGGGAGGAGCACCGTCGAACTCCAGCTTGTAACCCTGAGAAATGAGGTCTCTTACCCAGACATCTTGGCAGGATCTTTCCCAGACTCGTCTGAAGTGACGCAGTCGAGCTCCCACCTCGAGGTCCCCTCGGGGTGGAGAGACACCGTCATTCTGAGGCCTTAGTGGAAGCTGACTGATGCTTTGTTCCTGAGAACCGGTGGCAGCTGGTTTTCTTGTCCTACCTCTGATGCCTCTCGCAGCGGTGGAGGCGCCTCTGGCTCTTGATCTGAACCTGGCAGAACAAAAGGACTGAGTAGGTGGCCCCGGGTAGGAACGCCTAGCTGGCGGGTCCCCAGAGGGGAGGAACATGGATTTTCCCGCAGTAACCATGGAAATCCACATATCCAACTCAACCCTGAAGAGCCAATCCCCTAAAAAAGGAAGAGACTCAGCACTGCGCTTGGACTCTGCATCCGCTATCCACTGATGCAGCCACAAACCTCTGCACGCCGACACTGCCATAGCAGTGGTCCTAGCATTAACATTGCCTATGTCCTTCAGAGTCACACAGGACACGTATGGTAAAGGAGCCTGGAGCTGTTAGTACCGCCTTTTTAGATAGGCGAGAGACTGATACGTCTACGGCTGGGGGTTCTTCCCAGATTTTCCTGTCTCCAGGAGCAAATAGGAAAGTGTGCAAAAATTGTTTTGTCACTTGGTATTTCTTATCTGGATTTATCCAGGCTAACTTAAACAGGTCATCCAGCTCTGCAGAATCAGGGAAAGTGACACTGAGTTTGTTCTGTGTTAAAAAAACAAAAAACAACTGCTGTGCTGAAGAGTTCTTTATAGGGAGTTTTAATACATCCCGTATAGCCAGTATAGGGTCTCAATACCCGGTGCAGAAGGGAAATCCCCAGTAACAGAATCCAATTCTTCCCCCTCCTACTGTATCTCCTTATCAGATTCTGAGAGTAAAGCAGGTAACCCATGTTTTAGTGGCCCTGATCTAGAGAGAGGGGGAGGGGGAGGGGGGGGGGGGGGCTGCTGGACTGCAACAGCCTGCTGCAGTTGTTGAGTCTTTTGAGTATTAGCAGTGAGCTGAGATGACATATCTGACATCATGGATTTTATGGCACCTAGCCAGGAAGGCTCTTGACCCCCCCCCTCCTCCCAGCCCACTCAATTGAGAGGACCGACTGCATTGTTCACATGATATGGAACCAGATGTAGAGGGAGAGAATCGCTGTTTTACAATGTTTACAGTAGACAACACTTATATACACACAGACAAGTTATATAATATCAAGCCTGCCCTTGCTGTATGTGAGAGGGAGACAAAGAGGAAGCAACAGCACACCCAAGCTAAGCAGCCCAGTGAGACTGCAAACTGTTTTATCACAGTGTAACACTAGAGTTTTTGTCCTTTTCAGGACACAGATTGTGTACAATAGCGGCTCTCCCCCTTTGCTACACCCATGTACCAGTTTTCCTGCGTATCCTGAGAGTCTGGAGGAGCTGTGTGTGCCTGCAGCTGTAAGCAGGGGAAGGTGCCAAAACGCTGCTGGTTCTGCTGTGAAGGAAGCTCCGCCCCCTGTTATGGCACCAGAGGTATGTAGATTTTTATACTGGCAATGTCTCCCACAGAGTGTAACACAAAGTATAGATAACTGTTTTCACAACTGCTGGCCAGTGTACACAGGAAACTATAGCGGATCCCCCAAGGAGGGTTCCGTATGCCGCCCCTGGGGTTGCGCCGCACCAAGAACCAGGGGACCCCCCCCTAGCAAGGCCCCCGGTTTGTACTCGCCACTCCTCACCGTTAGGCATCTGTTTGGGGTTTGCGACGTGCTGCGATTACGACAGCTATAGCGCAGTGCCCTGCTGTACAAAAACCTCTCAGGACGGTGGTCCTGCAGCGGGGAATCGACTCGGACGCCTGAAGAGACTGGTAACCGCCCCCCCCCCCCTTTTCCCCCAACTCCCACAGTGCAGGTATGCTGTTGCCCAAACAGCATACTGAAAATAAAGTTTTAAAATAAACAAGAAAACTCTCTGGAGCTCCACAGTGTGCATCCTCTCCTGAGGGCACATTTTTCTAAACTGCCTGTGGGAGGGGGCATAGATGGGAGGAGCCAGCACACCCAGTTGAATAAATTTAAAGTGCACCGACTCCTTTGGACCCCGTCTATACCCCATCGTACTAAGTAAACCCCAGTGTCCCTTATGGATGCTAGAGAAATAACAGCTGTTTAAAAACAGAATACAAAATATCCATTTTGAGAGATCTCTCTATACATTGAAAAAGGATACTACAGTATATACAGTATATGCTGAGAATTGTGTAAAAGGACTTTTTTCTTGTATGTACAGGGTGTTTTTGTGCACATATAAAAAATAAGATTTTACTCACCGGTAAATCTATGTCTCGTAGTCCGTAGTGGATGCTGGGGACTCCGTAAGGACCATGGGGATTAGCGGCTCCGCAGGAGACTGGGCACAACTAAAGAAAGCTTTAGGACTACCTGCTGTGCACTGGCTCCTCCCACTAAGACCCTCCTCCAGACCTCAGTTAGGATACTGTGCCCGGAAGAGCTGACACAAAAAGGAAGGATTTTGAATCCCGGGTAAGACTCATACCAGCCACACCAATCACACCGTATAACTCGTGATACTATACCCAGTTAACAGTATGATAACAACTGAGCCTCTCAACAGATGGCTCAACAATAACCCTTTAGTTAGGCAATAACTATATACAAGTATTGCAGACAATCCGCACTTGGGATGGGCCCCCAGCATCCACTACGGACTACGAGAAATAGATTTACCGGTGAGTAAAATCTTAATTTCTCTAACGTCCTAAGTGGATGCTGGGTACTCCGTAAGGACCATGGGGATTATACCAAAGCTCCCAAACGGGCGGGAGAGTGCGGATGACTCTGCAGCACCGAATGAGCAAACTCTAGGTCCTCCTCAGCCAGGGTATCAAACTTGTAGACTCCTGCAAGAGTGTTTGACCCCGACCAAGTAACAGCTCGGCAAATTTGTAAAGCCGAGACCCCTCGGGCAGCCGCCCAAGAAGAGCCCACTTTCCTCGTGGAATGGGCTTTTACAGATTTAGGGTGCGGCAGTCCAGCCGCAGAATGTGCAAGTTGAATCGTGCTACAGATCCAGCGAGCAATAGTCTGCTTAGAAGCAGGAGCACCCAGCTTGTTGGGTGCATACAGGATAAATAGCGAGTCAGTCTTTCTGACTCCAGCCGTCCTGGAAACATATTTTTCAGGGCCCTGACTACGTCCCGAAACTTGGAATCCTCCAAGTCCCAAGTAGCCGCAGGCACCACAATAGGTTGGTTCACATGAAAAACTGATACCACCTTAGGAAGGAATTGGGAACGAGTCCTCAATTCCGCCTTATCCATATAAAATACAGATAAGGGCTTTTGCATGACAAAGCCGCCAATTCTGATACACGCCTGGCCGACGCCAAGGCCCACAGCATGACCACTTTCCACGTGAGGTATTGTAGCTCCACGGATTTAAGTGGCTCAACTCAATGCGACTTCAGGAAATCCAACACTACGTTGAGATCCCACGGTGCCACTGGAGGCACAAACGGGGGCTGACTATGCAGCACTCCCTTAACAAAAGTCTGAACTTCAGGCAGTGAAGCCAGTTCTATTTTGGAAGAAAATCGATAGAGCCGAAATCTGGACCTTAATGGAACCCAATTTTAGGCCCATAGTCACCTCTGACTTGTAGGAAGTGCAGAAATCGACCTAGCTGAAATTCCTCCTTTTGGGGCCTTACTGGCCTCACAGCACGCAACATATTTCCGCCATATGCGGTGATAATGGTTTGCGTTCACTTCTTTCCTAGCTTTAAATAGCGTAGGGATAACTTCCTCCGGAATGCCCTCTTCCTTCAGGATCCGGCGTTCAACCGCCATGCCGTCAAACGCAGCCGCGGTACGTCTTGGAACAGACAGGCCCCCTGCTGCAGCAGGTCCTGTCTGAGCGGCAGAGGCCATGGGTCCTCTGAGATCATTTCTTGGAGTTCTGGGTACCAAGCTCTTCTTGGCCAACCCGGAACAATGAGTATAGTTCTTACTCCTCTCCTTCTTATTATTCTCATTACCCTGGGTAAGAGAGGCAGAGAAGGGAACACATACACCGACTGGTACACCCACGGTGTTACCAGAGCGTCCACAGCTATCGCCTGAGGGTCCCTTGACCTGGCGCAATATCTTTGTAGCTTTTTGTTGAAGCGGGACGCCATCATGTACACCTGTGGCCTTTCCCAACGGTGTACAATCATTTGGAAGACTTCTGGATGAAGTCCCCACTCTCCCGGGTGGAGGTCATGTCTGCTGAGAAAGTCTGCTTCTCAGTTGTCCACTCCGGGAATGAACACTGCTGACAGTGCTAACACATGATTTTCCGCCCATCGGAGAATCCTTGTGGCTTCTGCCATCGCCATCCTGCTTCTTGTGCCGCCCTGTCGGTTTCCCTGAGCGACCGCCGTGATGTTGTCTGACTGGATCAGCACCGGCCGGTGTTGAAGCAGGGGTCTAGCCTGACTTAGGGCATTGTAAATGGCCCTTAGTTCCAGAACATTTATGTGTAGGGAAGTCTCCTGACTTTTCCATAGGCCTTGGAAGTTTCTTCCCTGTGTGACTGCCCCCCAGCCTTGAAGGCTGGCATCCGTGGTCACCAGGACCCAGTCCTGTATGCCGAATCATGCGGCCCCCTAGAAGATGAGCACTCTGCAGTCACCACCACAGCAACACCCTGGCCCTTGGAGACAGGGTTATCCGCCGATGCATCTGAAGATGCGACCCGGACCACTTGTCCAACAGATCCCACTGGAAGATCCTTGCATGGGACCTGGCGAATGGAATTTCTTCGTAAGAAGCTACCATCTTTCCCAAGGCTCGCGTGCATTGATGCACCGACACCTGTATTTGTATTAGGAGGTCTCAATCTAGAGACGCCAACTCCTTGGACTTCTCCTCCGGGAGAAACCCTTTTTATCCTGTTCTGTGTCCAGAACCATACCCAGGAACAGTAGACGCGTCGTAGGAACCAGCTGCGACTTTGGAATATTCAGAATCCAGCCGTGCTGTTGTAGCACTTCCCGAGATAGTGCTACTCCGACGAACAACTGCTCCCTGGACCTCGCCTTTATAAGGAGATCGTCCAAGTACGGGATAAGTACTTCGGCCATTACCTTGGTAAATACCCTCGGTGCCGGGGACAGACCAACGGCAACGTCTGGAATTGGTAATGACAATCCTGTACCACAATTTTGAGGTACACCTGGTGAAGAGGGTAAATAGGGACATGCAGGTAAGCATCCTTGATGTCCAGTGATACCCTGAAATTCTCCAGACTTGCAATAATCGCCCTGAGCGATTCCATTTTGAACTTGAACCTTCGTATATAAGGATCTCCTGAGGAAGCCTTGATTGGCGAAACGCGTTGAGACCTGAGCAGAATCTTACCCGGCTGCTAAGCTAAGCTATATTGATTATTCTCTTTAATTACTATATTGTTCATTTGGATGTTTTTTAGCCTACATTTTGAATAAATTTTCTAGTCATCTGACTGATACTACGACTACCCTGTGTACTGGATTTGATGATAGGTTCTGGATACAAGACCATTAGATGTTCATGCTGACTATTCATCTAGATTTGGTACGCTTAACTGGGTGATCGCGGGGATATCATTGTTAATCCTGCAGTATTACACTATGCGGCGATTCCGTCTTCTCTAATTCTAGATGGTGTTGCTGGTGAAGAAATATCCTGACTGACATCTTACTATTAGGCGTGGTATAAAGATTTCATCCGGTACGCAATTATATTTTCTCAAGTGTTATTTTACACTTTAAGGAACTTACTGCACCATAGGCGCTTGTTCTTCTCCATCCTTTTTTTGCTACAGAATTTATGCCATATACCATTGGTACACTGAGGAACTGAGCTGCCACCCTGAAGAGTGGAAGGTGCTGACAAAGACTTATTTAAGCCTACAAAACTGTGATATCAGCCAGTTATGGCTAATCTACTAGCAAATCTATAAACTGTTCAGATAAGGATTTTCCTTTACGGTCGATCCCTAAAGAAGCGCACGAGTCTATACATTTTTTCTCTTCGTATATAAGTGTTCAAGGATTTCAATTTTAGAATGGGTCTCACCGAACCGTCTGGTTTCGGTACCACAACATTTTGGAATAGTAACCCCGGCCTTGTTGAAGGAGGGGTACCTTGATTTCACCTGCTGGAAGTACAGCTTGTGAATTGCCGCCAGTACTACCTTTCTCCGAGGGCAGCAGGCAAGGCTGATGTGAGGTAACGGCGAGGGGGAGTCGCCTCGAACTCCAGCCTGTATCCCTGTGATACTACTTGCAGAACCTAGGGATCCACCTGTGGGCAAGCCCACTGGTCCCTGAAGTCCCGAGACGCGCCCCCACCGCACCTGTCTCCACCTGTGGAGCCCCAGCGTCATGCGGTGGACTCAGAGGAAGCGAGGGAAGATTTTTGATCCTGGGAACTGGCTGCCTGGAGCAGCTTTTTCCTTCTTCCCTTGTCTCTGTGCAGAAAGGAAGCGCCTTTGACCCGCTTGCTTTTCTGAAGCCGAAAGGACTGTACCTGAAAATACGGTGCTTTCTTAGGCTTTTGTGAGGAAACGTGAGGTAAAAAAATTTCTTCCCAGCTGTTGCTGTGGATACGAGGTCCCAGAGACCATCCCCAAACAATTCCTCACTCTTATAAGGCAGAATCTCTATGTGCCTTTTAAAGGCAGCATCACCTGTCCACTGCCGGGTTTCTAATACCCTCCTGGCAGAATGGACATTGCATTAATTCTGGATGCCAGCCGGTAAATATCCCTCTGTGCATCCTTCCTATATAAGACGACGTCTTTAAAATGCTCTATGTTAGCAAAATATTATCCCTGTCTAGGGTATTAATATCATCAGACCACGCTGCAGCATCACTATTTTGCTGAGGCAATTGCAGGTCTCAGTATAGAACCTGAGTGTGTGTATATACAGACTTCAGGATAGCTTCCTGCTTTTTATCAGCAGGCTCCTTCAAGATGGCCGTATCCTAAGACGGCAGTGCCACCTTTTTTGACAAACGTGTGATTATCCACCCTAGGGGATATCTCCCAGCGTGACCTATCCTCTGGCGGGAAAGGGTACGCCATCAGTAACTGTTAAGAAATTACCAGTTTCTTATCGGGGGAACCCACGCTTCTTTACACACTTCATTCATTCATCTGATGGGGGAACAAAACACTGGCTGCTTTTTCTCCCCAAAAATAAAACCCCTTTTATGTGGTACTTGGGTTCATGTCAGAAATGCGTAACACATTTTTCATTGCCGAGATCATGTAACGGATGTTCCTAGTGGATTGTGTATATGTCTCAACCTCGTCGACACTGGAGTCAGACTCCGTGTCGACATCTGTGTCTGCCATCTGAGGTAACGGGCGTTTTTTGAGCCCCTGATGGCCTTTGAGACGCCTGGGCAGGCGCGGGCTGAGAAGCCGGCTGTCCCACAGCTGCTACGTCATCCAGCCTTTTATGTAAGGAGTTGACATTGTCGGTTAATACCTTCCACCTATCCATCCACTCTGGTGTCGGCCCCACAGGGGGCGACATCCCATTTATCGGCCTCTGCTCCGCCTCCACGTAACCTTCCTCATCCAATATGTCGACACAGCCGTACCGACACACCGCACACACACAGGGAATGCTCTGACTGAGGACAGGACCCCACAAAGTCCTTTGGGGGGTCAGAGAGAGAGTATGCCAGCACACACCAGAGCGCTATATAATGCAGGGATTAACACTGTAACTGAGTGATTTTTCCCCCAATAGCTGCTTGTATACATATATTGCGCCTAAATTTAGTGCCCCCCCTCTCTTTTTAACCCTTTGAGCCTGAAAACTACAGGGGAGAGCCTGGGGAGCTGTCTTCCAGCTGCACTGTGAAGAAAAAATGGCGCCAGTGTGCTGAGGGAGATGGCCCCGCCCCTTTTTCGGCTGACTTTCTCCCGCTTTTTCTGGAATACTGGCAGGGGTAATTTTACATCTATATAGCCTCTAGGACTATATATGATGTAGATTTGCCAGCCAAGGTGTCATATATTGCCCTCAGGGCGCCCCCCCCCCCAGCGCCCTGCACCCATCAGTGACCGGAGTGTGAGGTGTACATGAGGAGCAATGGCGCACAGCTGCAGTGCTGTGCGCTACCTTGGTGAAGACCGAAGTCTTCTGCCGCCGATTTTCCGGACCTTTTCTTGCTTCTGGCTCTGTAAGGGGGACGGCGGCGTGGCTCCGGGAACGAACACCAAGGTCGGGTCCTGCGGTCGATCCCTCTAGCCTAAGAAGGCCAAACTACCACCTGTTAGGTAGGTTCGCTTCTTCTCCCCTTAGTCCCTCGCTGCAGTGAGTCTGTTGCCAGCAGATCTCACTGTAAAATAAAAAACCTAAATATACTTTCTTTCTAGGAGCTCAGGAGAGCCCCTAGTGTGCATCCAGCTCAGCCGGGCACAAGAATCTAACTGAGGTCTGGAGGAGGGTCTTAGTGGGAGGAGCCAGTGCACACCAGGTAGTCCTAAAGCTTTCTTTAGTTGTGCCCAGTCTCCTGCGGAGCCGCTAATCCCCATGGTCCTTACGGAGTCCCCAGCATCCACTTAGGACGTTAGAGAAACAATGGTTAATAGCAAATTATGTACAAATGTTTTATAAGCAATGAGTAATCGAGTAGTATTGAAAGTGCAATGGGGGGTAATTCCGAGTTGATCATAGCAGGAACTTTGTTAGCAGTTGGGCAAAACCATGTGCACTGCAGGGGAGGCAGATTTAACATGTGCAGAGAGAGTTAGATTTAGGTGTGGTGTGTTCAAGCTTCAATCTAAATTGCAGTGTAAAAATAAAGCAGCCAGTATTTACCCTGCACAGAAACAAAATAACCCACCCAAATCTAACTCTCTCTGCAAATGTTATATCTGCCCCCCTACAGTGCACATGGTTTTGCCCAACTGCTAAACAAATTTGATGATGCAATCAACTCGGAATGTGGAATGTCATAATAAGAATTTACTTACCGATAATTCTATTTCTCGTAGTCCGTAGTGGATGCTGGGAACTCCGTAAGGACCATGGGGAATAGCGGCTCCGCAGGAGACTGGGCACAAAAGAAAAGCTTTAGGACTACCTGGTGTGCACTGGCTCCTCCCCCTATGACCCTCCTCTAAGCCTCAGTTAGGATACTGTGCCCGGACGAGCGTACACAATAAGGAAGGATTTTGAATCCCGGGTAAGACTCATACCAGCCACACCAATCACACCGTACAACTTGTGATATGAACCCAGTTAACAGCATGATAACAGAGGAGCCTCTGGATAGATGGCTCACAACAACAATAACCCGATTTGTTAACAATAACTATGTACAAGTATTGCAGATAATCCGCACTTGGGATGGGCGCCCAGCATCCACTACGGACTACGAGAAATAGAATTATCGGTAAGTAAATTCTTATTTTCTCTGACGTTCTAGTGGATGTTGGGAACTCCGTAAGGACCATGGGGATTATACCAAAGCTCCCAAACGGGCGGGAGAGTGCGGATGACTCTGCAGCACCGAATGAGAGAACTCAAGGTCCTCCTCAGCCAGGGTATCAAATTTGTAGAATTTAGCAAACGTGTTTGCCCCTGACCAAGTTGTAGCTCGGCAAAGTTGTAAAGCCGAGACCCCTCGGGCAGCTGCCCAAGATGAGCCCACCTTCCTCGTGGAATGGGCTTTTACTGATTTAGGATGCGGCAATCCAGCCGCAGAATGCTCCAGCTGAATTGTGCTACAAATTCAGCGAGCAATAGTCTGCTTAGAAGCAGGAGCACCTATTTTGTTGGGTGCCTACAGGATAAGAAGCGAGTCAGTTTTCCTGACTCCAGCCGTCCTGGAAATATAATTTTAAGGCCCTGACTACGTCCAGTAACTTGGAATCTTCCAAGTCCCTAGTAGCCGCAGGCACTACAATAGGTTGGTTCAAGTGAAAAGCTGATACCACCTTAGGGAGAAACTGGGGACGAGTCCTCAATTCTGCCCTATCCATATGGAAAATCAGATAAGGGCTTTTACATGACAAAGCCGCCAATTCTGACACACGCCTGGCCGAAGCCAAGGCCAATAACATGACCACTTTCCACGTGAGATATTTCAGATCCACAGTTTTAAGTGGCTCAAACCAATGTGATTTCAGGAAACTCAACACCACGTTGAGATCCCACGGTGCCACAGGAGGCACAAAGGGGGGCTGAATATGTAGCACTCCCTTTACAAAAGTCTGAACTTCAGGCAGTGAAGCCAGTTCTTTCTGGAAGAAAATCGACAGAGCCGAAATCTGGACTTTAATGGAACCCAATTTTAGGCCCATAGTCACTCCCGACTGTAGGAAGTGCAGAAAACGACCCAGCTGAAATTCCTCTGTTGGGGCCTTCCTGGCCTCACACCACGCAACCAATTTTCGCCAAATACGGTGATAATGGTTTGCGGTTACTACTTTCCTGGCTTTTATCAGCGTAGGAATGACTTCCTCCGGAATGCCCTTATGCTTTAGGATCCGGAATTCAACCGCCATGCCGTCCAACGCAGCCGCGGTAAGTCTTGGAACAGACAGGGCCCCCGCTGTAGTAGATCCTGTCTGAGCGGTAGAGGCCATGGGTCCTCTGATATTATTTCTGTAAGTTCTGGGTACCAAGCTCTTCTTGGCCCATCCGGAACCACGAGTATCGTTCTTGCTCCTCGTTTTCTTATTATTCTCAGTACCTTTGGTATGAGAGGCAGAGGAGGGAACACATAAACCGACTGGTACACCCACGGTGTCACTAGAGCGTCCACAGCTATCGCCTGAGGGTCCCTTGACCTGGCGCAATATCTCTTTTGTTGAGGCGGGACGCCATCATGTCCACCTGTGGCCTTTCCCAACGGTTTACCAACAGTAGGAAGACTTCTGGATGAAGTCCCCACTCTCCCGGGTGTAGGTCGTGTCTGCTGAGGAAGTCTGCTTCCCAGTTGTCCACTCCCGGAATGAACACTGCTGACAGTGCTAAGACGTGATTTTCCGCCCATCGGAGAATCCTTGTGGCTTCTGCCATCGCCATCCTGCTTCTTGTGCCGCCCTGTCGGTTCACATGGGCGACTGCCGTGATGTTGTCTGACTGGATCAGTACCGGCTGGTTTCGAAGCAGGGGTTTTGCCTGACTTAGGGCATTGTAAATGGCCCTCAGTTCCAGAATATTTATGTGCAGGGAAGTCTCCTGACTTGACCATAGTCCTTGGAAGTTTCTTCCCTGTGTGACTGCTCCCCAGCCTCGAAGGCTGGCATCCGTGGTCACCAGGACCCAGTCCTGTATGCCGAAACTGCGGCCCTCTAGAAGATGAGCCCTCTGCAGCCACCACAGCAGAGACACCCTGGTCCTTGGAGACAGGGTTATCAGTTGATGCATCTGAAGATGCGATCCCGACCACTTGTCCAAGAGGTCCCACTGGAAGGTCCTTGCATGGAACCTGCCGAATGGAATTGCTTCGTATGAAGCCACCATTTTTCCCAGGACTCGTGTGCAGTGATGCACCGATACCCGTTTTGGTTTTAGGAGGTCTCTGACTAGAGATGATGACTTTGGAATGTTTAGAATCCAGCCATGCTGTTGTAGCACTTCCCGAGATAGTGCTACTCCGACCAACAACTGCTCCCTGGACCTCGCCTTTATAAGGAGATCGTCCAAGTACGGGATAATTAAAACTCCCTTTTTTCGAAGGAGTATCATCATTTCTGCCCTTACTTTGGTAAACACCCTCGGTGCCGTGGACAGTCCAAACGGTAGTGTCTGGAATTGGTAATGGCAATCCTGTACCACAAATCTGAGGTACTCCTGGTGAGGAAGGTAAATGGGGACATGCAGGTAAGCATCCTTGATGTCCAGGGATACCATGTAATCCCCCTCGTCCAGGCTTGCAATAACCGCCCTGAGCGATTTCATCTTGAACTTGAATTTTGTTATGTAAGTGTTCAAGGATTTCAAATTTAAAATGGGTCTCACCGAACCGTCTGGTTTCGGTACCACAAACAGTGTGGAATAGTAACCCCGTCCTTGTTGAAGTAGGGGCACCTTGACTATCACCTGCTGGGAATACAGCTTGTGAATTGCCTCTAGCACAGCCTCCCTGCCTGAGGGAGTTGTCGGCAAGGCAGATTTGAGGAAACGGCGGGGGGGAGACGCCTCGACTTCCAGCTTGTACCCCTGAGATACTACTTGAAGGATCCAGGGATCCACCTGTGAGCGAGCCCACTGATCGCTGAAATTTTTGAGGCGGCCCCCCACCGTACCTGGCTACGCCTGTGGAGCCCCCGCGTCATGCGGTGGACTCAGAGGAAGCAGGGGAAGAATTTTGATTCTGGGAACTGGCTGCTGGTGCAGCTTTTTCCCTCTTCCCTCGTCTCTGTGCAGAAAGGAAGCGCCTTTGACCCGCCTGCTTTTCTGAAGCCGAAAGGACTGTACCTGATAATACAGTGCTTTTCTTAGGCTGTGAGGAAACCCGAGGTAAAAATTTTTTATCCCAGCTGTTGCTGTGGATACGAGGTCCCAGAGACCATCCCCAAACAATTCCTCACCCTTATAAGGCTCTATGTGCCTTTTAAAGTCAGCATCACCTGTCCAGTGTCGGGTCTCCTGACAGAATGGACATTGCAATAATTCTGGATGCCAGCCGGCAAAATATCCCTCTGTGCATCCCTCATATATAAGACGACGTCTTATGTTCGCAAAATAGTATCCCTGTTTGAAAGGGGTACAGACCACGCTGCAGCAGTCTGCAGGTCTCAGTCTAGTACCTGAGTGTGTAAATACAGACTTCAGGATAGCCTCCTGCTATTTATCAGCAGGTACCTTCAAAGTGGCCGTATCCTAAGACGGCAGTGCCACCTTTTTTGACAAACGTGTGAGCGCCTTATCCACCCTAGGGGATATCTCCCAGCGTAACTTATCCTCTGGCGGGAAAGGGTACGCCATCAGTAACTTGTTAGAAATTACCAGTTCCTTATCGGGGGAACCCACGCTTTTTCACACTTCATTCACTCATTTGATGGGGGAACAAAACACTGCCTGCTTTTTCTCCCCACACATAAAACCCTTTTTTGTTTTTAGTGGTACTTGGGTTAATGTCAGAAATGTGTAACACATTTTTTATTGCCGGGATCGTGTAACGGATGTTCCTAGTGGATTGTGCATATGTCTCAACCTCGTCGACACTGGAGTCAGACTCCGTGTCGACATCTGTGTCTGCCATCTGAGGGAGCGTTGATGGCCTTTGAGACGCCTGGGCAGGCGCGGGCTGAGAAGCCGGCTGTCCCATAGCTGTTACGTCATCCAGCCTTTTATGTAAGGAGTTGACACTGTCGGTTAATACCTTCCACCTATCCATCCACTCTGGTGTCGGCCCACAAGGGGCGACATCTCATTTATCGGAATCTGCTCCGCCTCCACATAAGCCTCCTCATCAAACATGTCGACACAGCCGTACCGACACACCGCACACACACAGGGAATGCTCTGACTGAGGACAGGACCCCACAAAGCCCTTTGGGGAGACAGAGAGAGAGTATGCCAGCACACACCGGAGCACTATATAATGTAGGGATAAACACTATCACTTAGTGAATTATCCCCAATAGCTGCTTGTATAAACAATATTGCGCCTAAATTATGTGCCCCCCCTCTCTTTTTAACCCTTTGATCCTGAAAACTACAGGGGAGAGCCTGGGGAGCTGTCTTCCAGCTACACTGTGAAGAGAAAATGGCGCCGGTGTGCTGAGGGAGATGGCTCCGCCCCTTTTTCGGCGGACTTTTCTCCCGCATTTTTCTGTATTCTGGCAGGGGTAATTACCACATATATAGCCTCTGGGGCTATATATTGTGGTTATTTTGCCAGCCAAGGTGATATTATTGCTTCTCAGGGCGCCCCCCCCCCCAGCGCCCTGCACCCTCAGTGACCGGAGTGTGAAGTGTGTATGAGGAGCAATGGCGCACAGCTGCAGTGCTGTGCGCTACCTTGGTGAAGACTGAAGTCTTCTGCCGCCGATTTTCCGGACCATCTTCATGCTTCTGGCTCTGTAAGGGGGACGGCGGCGCGGCTCCGGGAACGAACACCAAGGACGGGTCCTGCGGTCGATCCCTCTGGAGCTAATGGTGTCCAGTAGCCTAAGAAGCCCAAGCTAGCTGCAAGCAGGTAGGTTCGCTTCTTCTCCCCTTAGTCCCTCGATGCAGTGAGCCTGTTGCCAGCAGGTCTCACTGTAAAATAAAAAACCTAATTTAAACTTTCTTTCTAGAAGCTCAGGAGAGCTCCTAGTGTGCAACCAGCTCGGGCCGGGCACAGAAATCTAACTGAGGTCTGGAGGAGGGGCATAGAGGGAGGAGCCAGTGCACACCAGATAGTACCAAATCTTTCTTATAGAGTGCCCAGTCTCCTGCAGAGCCCGTCTATTCCCCATGGTCCTTACGGAGTTCCCAGCATCCACTAGGACGTCAGAGAAACTACAGGTAGTTTTTTCTCACCAAACATAATACCCTTTTTAGTGGTACTTGTACTATCAGAAATGTGTAAAACATTTTTCATTGCCTCAATCATGTAACGTGTGGCCCTACTGGAAGTCACATTAGTCTCTTCATCGTCGACACTGGAGTCAGTATCCGTGTCGGCGTCTGTATCTGCCATCTGAGGTAGCGGGCGTTTTAGAGCCCCTGATGGTCTTTGAGACGCCTGGACAGGCACAAGCTGAGTAGCCGGCTGTCTCATGTCATCAACCGTCTTTTGTAAAGAGCTGACACTTTCACGTAATTCCTTCCATAAGCCCATCCACTCAGGTGTCGACTCCCTAGGGGGTGACATCTCCATTATAGGCAATTGCTCCGCCTCCACATCATTTTCCTCCTCATATATGTCGACACAGTCGTACCGACACACAGCACACACACAGGGAATGCTCTGATAGAGGACAGGACCCCACTAGCCCTTTGGGGAGACAGAGGGAGAGTATGCCAGCACACACCAGAGCGCTATATATATGTTGGGATAACACTATACAGAGTGTTTTTCCCCTTATAGCTGCTGTTTATATTATACTGCGCCTAATTAGTGCCCCCCCCCTCTTGTTTTACCCTTTTCTGTAGTGCAGGACTGCAGGGGAGAGTCAGGGAGACGTCCTTCCAGCGGAGCTGTGAGGGAAAATGACGCCAGTGTGCTGAGGAGATAGGCTCCGCCCCCTTCTCGGCTGACTTTTCTCCCGCTTTTTTCAGGAATCTGGCAGGGGTTAATATACATCCATATAGCCCTGGGGGTTATATGTGATGTATTTTAGCCAGCCAAGGTGTTCATATTGCTGCTCAGGGCGCCCCCCCCCAGCGCCCTGCACCCATCAGTGACCGGAGCGTGTGGTGTGCATGAGGAGCAATGGCGCACAGCTGCAGTGCTGTGCGCTACCTTGTTGAAGACTGATGTCTTCTGCCGCCGATTTTCCGGACTTCTTCTTGCTTCTGGCTCTGTAAGGGGGCCGGCGGCGCGGCTCTGGGACCGGACTCCGAGGCTGGGCCTGTGTTCGGTCCCTCTGGAGCTAATGGTGTCCAGTAGCCTAAGAAGCCCAAGCTGGCTGCAAGCAGGCAGGTTCGCTTCTTCTCCCCTTAGTCCCTCGATGCAGTGAGCCTGTTGCCAGCAGGTCTCACTGAAAATAAAAAACCTAAAACTAACTTTTCCTAAGAAGCTCAGGAGAGCCCCCTAGATTGCACCCAGCTCGGTCGGGCACAAAAATCTAACTGAGGCTTGGAGGAGGTTCATAGGGGGAGGAGCCAGTGCACACCAGGTAGTCCTAAAGCTTTTCTTTTGTGCCCAGTCTCCTGCGGAGCCGCTATTCCCCATGGTCCTTACGGAGTTCCCAGCATCCACTAGGACGTCAGAGAAAATAAGAATTTACTTACCGATAATTCTATTTCTCATAGTCCGTAGTGGATGCTGGGGACTCCGAAAGGACCATGGGGAATAGCGGCTCCGCAGGAGACTGGGCACAAAGTAAAAGCTTTAGGACTAGCTGGTGTGCACTGGCTCCTCCCCCTATGACCCTCCTCCAAGCCTCAGTTAGGATACTGTGCCCGGACGAGCGTACACAATAAGGAAGGATTTTGAATCCCGGGTAAGACTCATACCAGCCACACCAATCACACCGTACAACTTGTGATCTGAACCCAGTTAACAGCATGATAACAGAAGGAGCCTCTGAAAAGATGGCTCACAACAACAATAACCCGATTTTTGTAACAATAACTATGTACAAGTAATGCAGACAATCCGCACTTGGGATGGGCGCCCAGCATCCACTACGGACTATGAGAAATAGAATTATCGGTAAGTAAATTCTTATTTTCTCTAACGTCCTAGTGGATGCTGGGGACTCCGAAAGGACCATGGGGATTATACCAAAGCTCCCAAACGGGCGGGAGAGTGCGGATGACTCTGCAGCACCGAATGAGAGAACTCCAGGTCCTCCTCAGCCAGGGTATCAAATTTGTAGAATTTAGCAAACGTGTTTGCCCCTGACCAAGTAGCTGCTCGGCAAAGTTGTAAAGCCGAGACCCCTCGGGCAGCCGCCCAAGATGAGCCCACTTTCCTTGTGGAATGGGCTTTTACAGATTTTGGCTGTGGCAGGCCTGCCACAGAATGTGCAAGCTGAATTGTACTACAAATCCAACGAGCAATCGTCTGCTTAGAAGCAGGAGCACCCAGCTTGTTGGGTGCATACAGGATAAACAGCGAGTCAGATTTTCTGACTCCAGCCGTCCTGGAAACATATATTTTCAGGGCCCTGACTACGTCCAGCAACTTGGAATCCTCCTAGTCCCTAGTAGCCGCAGGCACCACAATAGGTTGGTTTAAGTGAAATGCTGAAACCACCTTAGGGAGAAATTGAGGACGAGTCCTCAATTCTGCCCTGTCCGTATGAAAAATTAGGTAAGGGCTTTTATAGGATAAAGCCGCCAATTCTGATACACGCCTGGCTGAAGCCAGGGCTAACAGCATTACCACTTTCCATGTGAGATATTTCAAGTCCACAGTGGTGAGTGGTTCAAACCAATGTGATTTTAGGAATCCCAACACTACATTGAGATCCCAAGGTGCCACTGGAGGCACAAAAGGAGGCTGTATATGCAGTACTCCCTTGACAAACGTCTGAACTTCAGGAACAGAAGCTAGTTCTTTTTGGAAGAATATCGACAGGGCCGAAATTTTGAACCTTAATGGACCCTAATTTGAGGCCCATAGACAGTCCTGTTTGCAGGAAATGCAGGAATCGACCCAGTTGAAATTCCTCCGTAGGGGCCTTCCTGGCCTCGCACCACGCAACATATTTACGCCAAATACGGTGATAATGTTGTACGGTTACATCCTTCCTGGCTTTGATCAGGGTAGGGATGACTTCATCCGGAATGCCTTTTTCCTTCAGGATCCGGCGTTCAACCGCCATGCCGTCAAACGCAGCCGCGGTAAGTCTTGGAACAGACATGGTCCCTGCTGGAGCAGGTCCTGTCTTAGAGGTAGAGGCCACGGGTCTTCCGTGAGCATCTCTTGAATTTCCGGGTACCAAGTCCTTCTTGGCCAATCCGGAGCCACGAGTATAGTCTTTACTCCTCTCCTTCTTATGATTCTCAGTACTTTTGGTATGAGAGGAAGAGGAGGGAACACATACACTGACCGGTACACCCACCGTGTTACCAGAGCGTCCACAGCTATTGCCTGAGGGTCCCTTGACCTGGAGCAATATCTGTCCAGTTTTTTGTTGAGGCGAGACGCCATCATGTCCACCTTTGGTTTTTCCCAACGGTTTACAATCATGTGGAAGACTTCTGGGTGAAGTCCCCACTCCCCCGGGTGAAGATCGTGTCTGCTGAGGAAGTCTGCTTCCCAGTTGTCCACTCCCGGAATGAACACTGCTGACAGTGCTATCACATGATTTTCCGCCCAGCGAAGAATCCTTGCCACTTCCGTCATTGCCCTCCTGTTTCTTGTGCCGCCCTGTCTGTTTACGTGGGCGACTGCCGTGATGTTGTCCGACTGGATCAATACAGGCTGACCCTGAAGCAGAGGCCTTGCCTGACTTAGGGCATTGTAAATGGCCCTTAGTTCCAGGATATTTATGTGAAGTGACGTTTCCATGCTTGACCACAAGCCCTGGAAATTTTTTCCCTGTGTGACTGCTCCCCAGCCTCTCAGGCTGGCATCCGTGGTCACCAGGACCCAATCCTGAATGCCGAATCTGCGGCCCTCTAGGAGATGAGCACTCTGTAACCACCACAGGAGAGACACCCTTGTCCTTGGAGACAGGGTTATCCGCTGATGCATTTGAAGATGCGATCCGGACCATTTGTCTAGCAGATCCAACTGAAAAGTTCTTGCGTGGAATCTGCCGAATGGAATCGCTTCGTAAGAAGCCACCATCTTTCCCAGACCCTTGTGCACTGATGCACTGACACCTGGCATGGTCTTAGGAGTTTCCTGACTAGGTCGGATAACTCCCTGGCTTTCTCTTCCGGGAGAAACACCTTTTTCTGTACTGTGTCCAGAATCATCCCTAGGAACAGCAGACGTGTCGTCGGAATCAGCTGCGATTTTGGAATATTTAGAATCCATCCGTGCTGTCGTAGTACTATTTGAGATAGTGCTACTCCGACCTCTAACTGTTCTCTGGACCGTGCCCTTATCAGGAGATCGTCCAAGTAAGGGATAATTAAGACGCCTTTTCTTCGAAGAAGAATCATCATTTCGGCCATTACCTTGGTAAAGACCCAGGGTGCCGTGGACAATCCAAACGGCAGCGTCTGAAACTGATAGTGACAGTTCTGTACCACAAACCTGAGGTACCCTTGGTGAGAAGGGCAAATTGGGACATGGAGGTAAGCATCCTTGATGTCCAGAGACACCATGTAGTCCCCTTCTTCCAGGTTCGCTATCACTGCTCTGAGTGACTCCATCTTGAACTTGAACCTTTTTATGTAAGTGTTCAAGGCTTTCAGATTTAAAATGGGTCTCACCGAGCCGTCCGGCTTCGGTACCACAAACAGCGTGGAGTAATACCCCTTTCCCTGTTGTAGGAGGGGTACCTTGATTATCACTTGCTGGGAATACAGCTTGTGAATGGCTTCCAATACCGCCTCCCTGTCGGGGGTAGACGTTGGTAAAGCAGACTTCAGGAACCGGCGAGGGGGAGACGTCTCGAATTCCAATTTGTACCCCTGAGATACTACCTGCAGGATCCAGGGGTCCACTTGCGAGTGAGCCCACTGCGCGCTGAAATTCTTGAGACGGGCCCCCACCGTGCCTGAGTCCGCTTGTAAGGCCCCAGCGTCATGCTGAGGACTTGGCAGAAGCGGGGGAAGGCTTCTGTTCGTGGGAAGAAGCTGTCTGTTGCAGTCTTTTTCCCCTTCCTCTGCCCCGGGGCAGATATGAGTGGCCTTTTGCCCGCTTGCCCTTATGGGGACGAAAGGACTGAGCCTGAAAAGACGGTATCTTTTTCTGCTGCGAGGTGACTTGGGGTAAAAAGGTGGATTTCCCAGCCGTTGCCGTGGCCACCAGGTCCGATAGACCGCCCCCAAATAACTCCTCCCCTTTATACGGCAATACTTCCATATGCCGTTTGGAATCCGCATCCCCTGACCACTGTCGCGTCCATAATCCTCTTCTGGCAGAAATGGACATCGCACTTACTCTTGATGCCAGAGTGCAAATGTCTCTCTGTGCATCTCGCATATATAGGAATGCATCCTTTAAATGCTCTATAGTCAATAATATATTGTCCCTGTCCAGGGTATCAATATTTTCAGTCAGGGAATCCGACCAAGCCACCCCAGCACTGCACATCCAGACTGAGGCGATTGCTGGTCGCAGTATAACACCAGTATGTGTGTATATACTTTTAAGGATATTTTCCAGCCTCCTATCTGCTGGCTCCTTAAGGGCGGCCGTTTCTGGAGACGGTAACGCCACTTGTTTTGATAAGCGTGTGAGCGCCTTATCCACCCTAGGGGGTGTTTCCCAACGAGCCCTAACCTCTGGTGGGAAGGGATATAGTGCCAATAATTTTTTAGAAATTAGCAGTTTTTTGTCGGGGGTAACCCACGCTTCATCACACACCATTCAATTCATCCGATTCAGGAAAAACTACGGGTAGTTTTTTCACACCCCACATAATACCCCTTTTTGTGGTACTTGCAGTATCAGAGATGTGCAAAACCTCCTTCATTGCCGTGATCATGTAACGTGTGGCCCTACTGGAAAATACGTTTGTTTCTTCACCGTCGACACTGGAGTCAGTGTCTGTGTCTGGGTCCGTGTCGACCCACTGAGGTAACGGGCGTTTAATAGCCCCTGACGGTGTTTGAGACGCCTGGACAGGCACTAACTGAGCTGCCGGCTGTCTCATGTCGTCAACAGTTTTCTGTAACGTGCCGACACTGTCACGTAATTCCTTAATTACGGCCATCCATTCAGGTGTCGACTCCCTAGGGGGTGACATCACCATTATAGGCAATTGCTCCGCCTCCACATCATTTTCCTCCTCATACATGTCGACACACACGTACCGACACCCAGCACACACACAGGGAATGCTCTGATAGAGGACAGGACCATCTTAGCCCCTTGGGGAGACAGAGGGAGAGTTTGCCAGCACACACCAGAGCGCTATATATGTATAGGGACAACCTTACAATAAGTGTCTATCCCTTATAGCTGCTTATATCTGTTATTTTGCCAAATAAGTGCCCCCCTCTCTTTTTTACCCTGTTTCTGTAGTTGCAGGATGCAGGGGAGATTCTGGGAGCCTTCCTACCAGCGGAGCTGTGTGGGAAAAATGGCGCTGTGTGCTGAGGAGATAGGCCCCGCCCCCTTCACGGCGGGCTCTTCTCCCGCTTTTTACTGGAAAACTGGCAGGGGTTAAATACATCCATATAGCCCAGGAGCTATATGTGATGTATTTTTTGCCAAATAAGGTAAATTCATTGCTTCCCAGGGCGCCCCCCCCCCCCAGCGCCCTGCACCCTCAGTGACCGAAGTGTGCTGAGAGCAATGGCGCACAGCTGCAGTGCTGTGCGCTACCTTATGAAGACAGGAAAGTCTTCTGCCGCCGATTTATGGACCTCTTCTTGCTTCAGCATCTGTAAGGGGGCCGGCGGCGCGGCTCCGGGACCCATCCATGGCTGGGCCTGTGATCGTCCCTCTGGAGCTAATGTCCAGTAGCCTAAGAAGCCCAATCCACTCTGCACGCAGGCGAGTTCACTTCTTCTCCCCTTAGTCCCTCGATGCAGTGAGCCTGTTGCCAGCAGGTCTCACTGAAAATAAAAAACCTATTTAAACTTTTACTCTAAGCAGCTCAGGAGAGCCACCTAGATTGCACCCTTCTCGTTCGGGCACAAAATCTTAACTGAGGCTTGGAGGAGGGTCATAGGGGGAGGAGCCAGTGTACACCAGCTAGTCCTAAAGCTTTTACTTTGTGCCCAGTCTCCTGCGGAGCCGCTATTCCCCATGGTCCTTTCGGAGTCCCCAGCATCCACTAGGACGTTAGAGAAATAAGGATTAATATAAAACGTTACCACTAATTTTGACCAACTGGAAAGTATTGAGAAAGCGGGTTTTTTTTTATTGATATTTTATATGGAAAATAAAATATAAATAAAAAATAAGAATAAATAAATATTTTTTTTTAATATATTGCTGTTTGACAGCACTTTGTATTTATCTTTTTTTCTGTTTTCTTCTACAAAAGGGTTGAGTATTCCCTGTTATAATAAAGAGCAGCAGGCAAATAGATATTTAATTATATTTAATTGACACCAGGTGACATTTTGTTCTTTGGGTCATTCGTTTACTTGATTTACCATACTATCCCTTTAAACCGGGACGCTCATGGATTACACAGGTTCTGTGGCTGATTAATGCCAGGTGAAATGCAGGCTTGAAGTCCGACAGCCACAGAACCTGTGTAATTTATTAGCTCCTGGGTTAAAGTGATGGTATGGTAAGCCTACCTATTGGTTTATTCCAGTACTACAGTAATATAAAATACATACTCAAGGTAGTATTTTTAAATTAATTACATGTAAATGATTAGCTGAACAGGGTACTACTTAGACATCTGCATTTTCCCTAAGCTAGCACTTACACGCAGGTTCAGGTAAGTGTGACCTGCTGATTACAGGTAAGGTCTCCCACCCCTTCCCAAATATTGCTTATGTGAGGCAGAGCAGACTGTACCTGCAGGACCATCGTATAGGAAGCCAGCTTGGTGGTATCTGTAAGCACATCTTGCTGGGATCCCATCCTGATGGCAAGCTGACAGCCTGCAAGAGAGAAGAACCGACAATGCTACTATTTCCAGGATCCCTCCTCCCCTGGCAGAGACTTGTATTGTATCTACTATATTATGCGAATCTGACGTAGCCATCTTTACTAAGGGCACATCCACTACTACATACATTCTCTGTAAACCTACTCACTATGCCACCGGCACTGAAAATAACGAACAAGCCTACAGCAGTTTTTTGTTATTTATAATATAGGTAGCGCCCCCGCCCCCAAGTTTGCGAAAGTGTGAGGAGTCACGTCAACTTCAGCTCTAATGTCAGGGAAATCCTCTCCTAAGAGTTGTTGCTGCCACCTACTGCAGGGAGGAGCGCACTGCTTTCATACTGTAAATGTACTGGATCAGTCAGCAGTATCTTCAGATTAGTTTACTCAGTCTTATAGGAGAAAATTAGTGGCGATTAAGTAATTGATTCCATGATTTGAATTATGCATCACTGCATTAGTGGCTATTAAACATGTTTTTTTTTTCATGCATATGTGCCATTATTATTATAGTACATCTTGTAACTAACGGAATAACTAAAATAATATAGAGGGAGCGCTTGTAGGTAGACTGAGAATTTATTTATACAATAAAACCGCTTTTTTAAACAGTCTAAAAACCGCACTGTGTATATTCAGTCTAATTACTACATTGGGATCATATGTTGGTTATATGTCACAGTTCATTCATAGTCCTTTGATGTTAATGAATAAAGATGTGGTTGGTGCTTAATAATTAACGGTATAAGAGCATACCCTCCAACATTTTACACATAAAAATCGGTCCGAATGAGAAAAGGGGCGTGGCCACGGGTAGAGGGGGTTGGCCACGCCCCATTTCCTATACTTTCAATGGAGGTTTGGAGAGCTAAAAATCGGTACAGACCATAAAAAAAGAGTTCCACTTTAGAAACAGCCCAAAAGGGAGCACAGGCGCCAAAATGGCGCTGCAGCGATATAGGGGAGAGGGGGGGCACACACGGCCGCGGGCCAAACGGGGGAAAGGGAGGGACGGAGGCAGGTATACCCGTCCTCCCTTTCACACCTAGGAGAGCAGGGCTGCCAGTAGGCTACCAGGGGGAGGAAAGAGCCATGAGGGGGTTAAAAGGCTGAGGCAGAGGGGGGAGGCTGCATTCCAGGCCAGAGCTGCAAACAGATAGCAGCACCATGCAGCATCCAGCAGCCCAGTCTCTGGAGAACAATGAGCAGGCCCAGAGCCATGTGTAGCCTGTAGTCTCAGCAGGCAGAGCAGATCTCTTACTACAAGTTTTGCAAGGGGTCCCAGCTGCAGCAGGAGCACGCAAGCATGGAGAGCCAGCAGGGAGATCCAGCAGAAAGATGCAGCATTCCCTCCCAGCGACAGTAGCCCAGTCTTACGGGAGCAAAGAGCCAGGGAGATCCAGCAGAAAGCAAATTATCCCACAGAGTGTCCAGGAGGAGGTGGGGGAGGAAGTCATACCAAACGAAGATTTCCACAGGGAGAAGAGGCTGCAACTGCAGGAGCAGAGTGGATTTCAGGCAGAGGGCGGGATGTACTAATGTACATCGCTGCCCTGCGCCACAATGCTGATCGCATATGTACTAACATATGCGATCAGCATTGCGGAGGACAGCTCTTCCGATAAGAGCTGTCCTCCGCGATGCGCAGCGGCAGCCTGACTTCCGGGATTCGGCCCCAGGAGTCAGTCTGCGCATGCGCGGGGTGACGGGGGCGGCCGCAGGGCATGCTGGGAGGGATCCCTCACACAGCGCGCGGAGAGAAACCCATAGGCTTCTATGGACGTACGCCAGCTAAAGCTGGCATACCCCGCCGCGGCGCTGTCCTGCCGGCCGGGGGTTAGTACATCAGGAAAATGCGGTAAACAGGGAGTTTACCGCATTTTCCGCTTAGTACATCCCGCCCAGAGGGAGTTGACCCTGGTGGCCAGACCCCGGCAAGGTGTCCGGCTGGAACAAAGAAGAGGAAGGAGAAAAGAGCTATGGACAATGTAGAAATGTCACGTATAAAGGGCCTAATTCTGAGTTGATCGCAGAAGCAAATTTGTTAGCAGTTGGGCAAAACCATGGGGGTCATTCCGAGTTGTTCGCTCATTGCTGATTTTCGCCATGCTGCGATTTGTTGCTAATTGCGCATGCGCAAGGCACGCAGGGCGCATGCGCTTAGTTATTTAACTAAAAACTTAGTAGATTTGCTGTAGATCCTGCGGCGCTTTTCAGTCGCACTGCTGATCGGTGAATGATTGACAGGAAAGGGGCATTTCTGGGTGGTAACTGAGCATTTTCCGGGAGTGTGCTAAAAAACGCAGGCGTGTCGGAAAAACGCGGAGTGTCTTGAGAAATGGGGGAGTGGCTGGCCGAACGCAAACCATGTTTGTGACGTCAAACCAGGAACTAAACAGATTGAGCTGATCGCAATCTGTGAGTAGGTCTGGAGCTACTCAGAAACTGCAAAGAATTATTTAGTAGCAGTTCTGCTAATCTTTCGTTCGCTATTCTGCTAAGCTAAGATACACTCCCAGAGGACGGCGGCCTAGCGTGTGCAATGCTGCTAAAAGCAGCTAGCAAGCGAACAACTCGGAATGAGGGCCCATGTGCACTGCAGGGGTGACAGATATAACATGTGCAGAGAGAGTTAGATTTGGGTGGGGTGTATTTGTGGTATCCCCCAGAACTTACAGGACTCATGCTCCCTTCAACTGACATGTACATTGCCTTATTGTACCAGGTGCTCCATGTAGGACCCTATGAGAACCTGTGTAGCCCAGGCTTTTTGCCAAAAAGGACAGCTGTATACTCTGGGCTGCCATATAAACAGACATAACCTGCAGCTTTACCCTTTCCCCCCTTTTTCTTGGAGCCTAGCAACAGTGGATGGTGTGATGGAGGACACAGCCCACACCTCTCATCTGATTGGCCAATCCCTAGAGAGAACCCAGAGGAAGGGTGGAGTGATGGAGAGATTGGTGTGAGGACTGGGGGGTGCTGTAAGCTGGGACAGCAGAGAGGACAGCAGAACAAGCAGTGGGATCCTGAGTGAGTTGCAGAGGCTGAGTTCCTGTGTGTCAGTTCCAGAGTATCCTGTCAGCACTAGTATCATTGTGCAAGTCCCAGCAGCAACAGCAAGGAACTCCTCTGGAGAGAGAGGGAGTGAGATCAGTGAGGTTTCATCAGTAACAGCTCACTGCCCATATAAGAACAGAGGAAGTAGCAGCTACAGAGAATGCCCTATCCATGCAGAGACAGTGCTGTGAATACAGCAGCCAGAGACAGCACTGAGAGGTAACTCCATCCTCAGGGAGGATTCTGTACAAGTAAACAGGCTCCCTGCTCACACACTGTCTACAAACATTGCAGCTGGCACTACTCCAGGAGTATAGAACCACTTTTGTCTGTGGCACAGCATAACTTGTTGCCAGCAATAGCACAAACTGCCTCCTCTTACATTAAATGCCCTAAGTCTTAGTAGAAAGGACAGCACACACAGTGCTGGTGCCACCGATGCTTATCTGCCAGGCCTTACAGACCAGTGACATTGTACATCAGATGAACTGTGACAGCCAGGTTACAGTGCAAAGGAGGCCTGAACAGAACTACCCAGAGTGAATGGGAAAGGCAGTGGATCAGTTTTCCCTCAGTGTGGCCACAGAGAGGACAGGCCTTTATTTACACTACAGGGACATGTCTAAGAAAGACTAAATATATATATGCATATATATCCACGTGTGGACACACTCTAAAGGGGGTTACAGACCTGTGCACAGGCGGAAGAACATAAGTTGTACTAATACTTCTGAATACATGGGATACTCAGTAAGGGTAATCAGATAATTGTAACTGGTAACAAACTGTTTTTCTTATGCATGCATATTTTGATGGTAACAGCTTGAATATTTGAGTTAAGGTTTGAATAGTATAATAAGTCAATATAACCAATTCAGGTAAACGTGCATAACTGCTGAGAAGGACGGTGATGGGATATGCAACACCTGAATAATTAAACAGTCTATGACAGTATTGGCATAATCTACGGTGTGAAGACCAACTGTTTATTATCTGTACTTGATGATTTACTGTAACGTATTACTATTATTCAAGTTGTTTGATTTTCCCAATGCCTTTAATAAACCGAAGTTGAGTTGACTGCTCCCTGAACAACCCACTTGTGCAGACGTATATCCCTTACATCTCCGAAGTATCGTGAACGAACTTCCATCTTAAGTTGGTATCCCGGTACACAGATAGTGTAAAGCGGACATAATCACCAGGTAAAAGATCATCTACTCACCCAATAACATTGTCCTTTATTTGCCCGGGTATCACATTTGGCGTCAACGAACAGGATCCGAGTGCAATCAGGAGAAAACTCACTAATTGAAAGATGGAACAACAACAGGCTGCAGGAGGAGGAGCACCACCGGTAGTACAGAACCAGGAACAAGAACAACAGGCAACCCCGGCAACGACACCGAATGCTCCAATAACCTTACCCTACTACTTTGGGGCGCCGTGGCTTCCAACCTATAGCGGAGATGCCAACAAGCCACAGTGTACCACGTTTACAGAATTCAAAAATAAACTCAAATCTATGTTCCGGTTGTATACCTTGAACGAACAGCAGAAAGTCGAGATTCTGGTAGGTCAACTCACAGGGTCAGCTCTAAGAGAAGTCATATCCTGGCCCACTGAAAACAAGAAAGAGGTAGACCAGATCTTAAAGAGATTGTCCACTACTTTTGAGACAAAAACCCTCCCCGAGTTAAAAATGAAGCTGTATGCGCGCAAACAGCAACCGGGCGAGACCCTCCGAGACTACGCCCTGAGTTTACAAGAAACACTAAGAGCGATCCAAGCAGTTGACAAAGATGAAGTCAGAAATGCAGACGAAGCGCTAACGATTCAGTTTATTGAAGGAGCCTCAAGGGAGAGTGTCAAAACCCAACTACGACTACTCAAAATGCAAATGCCGGGGAAAACCTTCCTAGACTTCAAGGAAGCCGCCATCACAATAACTGGCAACCAATCGGGAAGAGAAGAAGAGTACCCAGAGCTGGTGGACTTCAGAGAATCCTCAGAGCTGATGGGAGCTACTGCTTCCAGTCCCGAAAGACCGAAACGAGTCAGAGATCCAGTGGTGCAGAGTAGTCAGCACCCCTCAGGAGATCAGATACAAACCCTACGCAAGCAGATGGAAGAGTTAACGGTGGGGATGGCAGAGATCCAGAGAGAAATGCGACTCCTAGCGAGACCACCGACACCCAATTCTGGAGAACCTAGATGGAGGTCCGAGCGACAGAGGTCGGCCAGAAGACGCTGGGAACCACCTCCAGAGTACGGGCGGCGGCCTTCAGACCAGTTCGACAGCCAGGGTCGTCCCGTTTGTCATCGATGCCAGGCAATAGGGCATATTGAGAGGAACTGCGACCAGATCGAACATTTAAACTCCAATGCCCCGAGGACGGAGACCGAGCCTCGGGGGACACAATAAGGTTAAAACCAACCTCTGAAGAAGGATGGCCACACTATGGCAGGCAATGCCATATAAATGCAGATGAGTTAACCGACATATTAAATACCGACACTCCTGTCCACACAAGGAAAATTTCAGGAAAGGTCATCTGGTTTCATGTGCGACGTGGGTATGGATTCATCAATCGTGATGACACCAAGCAAGATACATTCATTCATTATACGGCCATACAGAGGAACAACCCCAGAAAATACTATCGCAGCCTGGGAGAGGGAGAGATGGTGGAATTTGACATAATCAGGGGAGAGAAAGGTCTACGAGCAATCAACGTCACGGGTCCAGGTGGTGCTCCAGTGAAGGGCAGCAGGTATGCAGCAGATCGCAGGCATTATTGGTGCCATCCACACCGTGGAGGTCATCCACGTCACTACCGATGCCATGGAGATGGAATGTATTCCACAGAAAACGTGACAGAAAGTGTAAACCAGAGGCCATCTGTATGCAGTCAACAGGATCCTAATGCCGAATCGCAGAGTGCATTATTGGGAAGAACAGCTAACCTTGAGAAACCAAGTGGATATACGCAACAGAACCTGCAAGAAACTGTTCGGTCGTTTCGGTGTGGACCTACGATGATGGAAGACACCAATTCCAATACGGCCTACCTCAATCCGGCTCATTCAAACGCTACTGATCAGGACCGGGAAGTAGAAGTAGTGACCCACAAGGCCACAGAGGAAGACTTAGAATCCTCTAAACCCAATGCATCAGATTCAGTTATGCTCATCCCTAAACCTCACCATCCTGCAAAAACCCAGGGGGAAGCTAAAGAGGCCGTGAAATGGCTCTTTCCAGAGTTGCATCGTCCTGACTATGAGTACACCTCAATGAGTGGTGAAGAATTTATCTCACTGTTGCAGCAGGCATCGAGAAAGCCAGGGAAGAGGCGCACAGGGGTTCTAGCCCATTAGTTATAGACCCTTCTCATGTCTGATCTGTAATGATTATACTAATGTGATTTTCAAACTTGTTTGCTCTACAGTTACTAAATGCATTGAGGTTTAAAACATAATTGTTTCAGTACCTGCAACCCAATGTATTTCATGTCAGTAAAATGTCAATGTTGTGAAAAAAAAAAAATAATGACTTTATGACTATGTGGAGAGACGAATGCGTGAGGACACGCATCATTCAAGCGGGGTTGAGTGTGGTATCCCCCAGAACTTACAGGACTCATGCTCCCTTCAACTGACATGTACATTGCCTTATTGTACCAGGTGCTCCATGTAGGACCCTATGAGAACCTGTGTAGCCCAGACTTTTTGCCAAAAAGGACAGCTGTATACTCTGGGCTGCCATATAAACAGACATAACCTGCAGCTTTACCCTTTCCCCCCTTTTTCTTGGAGCCTAGCAACAGTGGATGGTGTGATGGAGGACACAGCCCACACCTCTCATCTGATTGGCCAATCCCTAGAGAGAACCCAGAGGAAGGGTGGAGTGATGGAGAGATTGGTGTGAGGACTGGGGGGTGCTGTAAGCTGGGACAGCAGAGAGGACAGCAGAACAAGCAGTGGGATCCTGAGTGAGTTGCAGAGGCTGAGTTCCTGTGTGTCAGTTCCAGAGTATCCTGTCAGCACTAGTATCATTGTGCAAGTCCCAGCAGCAACAGCAAGGAACTCCTCTGGAGAGAGAGGGAGTGAGATCAGTGAGGTTTCATCAGTAACAGCTCACTGCCCATATAAGAACAGAGGAAGTAGCAGCTACAGAGAATGCCCTATCCATGCAGAGACAGTGCTGTGAATACAGCAGCCAGAGACAGCACTGAGAGGTAACTCCATCCTCAGGGAGGATTCTGTACAAGTAAACAGGCTCCCTGCTCACACACTGTCTACAAACATTGCAGCTGGCACTACTCCAGGAGTATAGAACCACTTTTGTCTGTGGCACAGCATAACTTGTTGCCAGCAATAGCACAAACTGCCTCCTCTTACATTAAATGCCCTAAGTCTTATACCCCTTTTACACCTACGAGCACGGGTCGCAGCCGGGAGCCTGACACGGGAGCTGCCCCCTGCTGCGACCCGTGCTCGGTCCCTTTCCCATCAGCAGTCACAACCCGGCATATGCCGGGTTGGTGACGCTTCTAGCTACACGGCAGGGGCGGCGCAGGGAGATCACATGATCTCCCAGCGCCGCCCATCCATACAGTGTAAACGGGAGCCGTGTCGCATCGACACGGCTCCCGTTTACACTACACCCTACCCGGATCATTCCCGTGTCCTACCCAGGTAAATAGCCGGGTAGGATTCACGGGTCACTTGATCCGGGTTGACCCTTTTCCACTTGCCAAAAACACGGGTAAATGCGCGCCCCCGTGCATTTACCCGTGTTTTTTGAGCTAGTGGAAAAGGGGTATTAGTAGAAAGGACAGCACACACAGTGCTGGTGCCACCGATGCTTATCTGCCAGGCCTTACAGACCAGTGACATTGTACATCAGATGAACTGTGACAGCCAGGTTACAGTGCAAAGGAGGCCTGAACAGAACTACCCAGAGTGAATGGGAAAGGCAGTGGATCAGTTTTCCCTCAGTGTGGCCACAGAGAGGACAGGCCTTTATTTACACTACAGGGACATGTCTAAGAAAGACTAAATATATATATGCATATATATCCACGTGTGGACACACTCTAAAGGGGGTTACAGACCTGTGCACAGGCGGAAGAACATAAGTTGTACTAATACTTCTGAATACATGGGATACTCAGTAAGGGTAATCAGATAATTGTAACTGGTAACAAACTGTTTTTCTTATGCATGCATATTTTGATGGTAACAGCTTGAATATTTGAGTTAAGGTTTGAATAGTATAATAAGTCAATATAACCAATTCAGGTAAACGTGCATAACTGCTGAGAAGGACGGTGATGGGATATGCAACACCTGAATAATTAAACAGTCTATGACAGTATTGGCATAATCTACGGTGTGAAGACCAACTGTTTATTATCTGTACTTGATGATTTACTGTAACGTATTACTATTATTCAAGTTGTTTGATTTTCCCAATGCCTTTAATAAACCGAAGTTGAGTTGACTGCTCCCTGAACAACCCACTTGTGCAGACGTATATCCCTTACATCTCCGAAGTATCGTGAACGAACTTCCATCTTAAGTTGGTATCCCGGTACACAGATAGTGTAAAGCGGACATAATCACCAGGTAAAAGATCATCTACTCACCCAATAACATTGTCCTTTATTTGCCCGGGTATCACATATTCAAACTGAAATCTAAATTGCAGTGTAAAAATAAAGCAGCCAGTATTTACCCTGCACAGAAACAAAATAACCCACCCAAATCCAACTCTCTCTGCAAATGTTATATCTTCCCCCCTGCAGTGCACATGGTTTTGCCCAATTGCTAACAAACTTGCTGCTGCGATCAACTCAGAATTACCCCCAAAGCACACTAATGGTGCCCGTACACTTGTGAGATATTAGGTGCTATCCTTTGATTTCTACCGCATCTGTGAGAGAAATCGAAGAATTGTATGCACATTTAAGGTACCATGAGAAGCGATGAACGGGTACACCGCTCGAATGTCGCGTCTCGTGATAGTATGTGCTGCACATAATATTTCAGTTATTCTGTTGTTTTAATTGGTATATTAAAGTAACATTTGGGAGCTGCTAATATATACCTTAAATTTTAAATCACAACTTATGTGTGGCTATTAAATTGCTTTAGAGCGATTGGGGCGTGGCCACGGCGGCAAGCGGGTAGGAAGCACGACACCGGAGCTCCCCGGGCTATTAATCCTACCTCTCATCCTGAGCCCTTTCCTGAGGTAATCTTGGGCTGCATATGTCCCCTGTCCCTCCAGGCAGCGGCAGGCATCTCCTGTGCTCCCTCCGGCCGGCTTCCTGACCCTGCCGACTGGCGCCCGAAGTTGAGGCCTAGGCCGCTGCTGAATTCCCGCCTCGATTTGCTGCACTCGGCCGCGCGGCCCGGGCGCCTGCAAATCCGCGGCGGAGTTTGGCGCTCTGGGGTGTGGGGTGTCCCCCTGCAGCCCCTGGGAATCTTCATCTGGCCGCTCCAGCTCGGGCTCTGCATCCCTGCATGAGGAGGGGGGAGCTGTGGGTCCGGCGGCCATCTTGGAAGCAGCTCCCTCGGTTAACCAGCGTTACACAGCACAGCAAGCCTGAGGTATCTGTTTGGCTGGGTGAGCTGGCCCTGGCATACTGCTTTGCTCTCATGTTACTAGACTGCCTTTCCTGACTACACACAACTGCGTCATTACTACATTTCTTGTCACTGAATGTTTGGGACTTTTCTGCCTCATTGATACTGCATATATAGAACACCACTGCCTTTCTTGACACTGAATATTTGGGACTTAAGTGCCACCTGAGCCTATCTGAGCCTGTGATATTGCCTGTGCTCCCTTTTCCTTCTGTCTGATTGCCGGGTCACCCTTGGATACCATGGTAAAAGATAGCCGGCGCGCGGCTGCGGCTAAATTGGAGAAGTATACTCGCCAGTCTACCAGCCAGCCGCGTGGTAGTCATCTCCTAAATCATCCCGCTCTACTCGACCTGATCCCCCGGCCGGGGCCAACTCGGGCACTGCTGCGTCCCCTTCTGCTCCCTCCATTCAACAGGTTCTGGAAGCTATAGCAGCGGGTGGTCTTCAGTATGCCAGCTGTCAGGATCCCGGCGCACAGTAAACCGGCGCCGGAATCCCGACAGCCGGCATACCGACACTTATTTTCCCTCGTGGGGGTCCACGACCCCCCTGGAGGGAGAATAAAATAGCGTGACCGTGCCCGCAGCGTGGTGAGTGCAGCGAGCCCGCAAGGGGCTCATTTGCGCTCGCCACACTGTCAGTATGCCGGCGGTCGGGCTCCCGTCGCCGGTATGCTGGTCGCCGGGAGCCCGACCGCCGGCATACCATACTACACCCATAGCAGCTAGTGAACAACGCTTATCCGACAAAATGGAGAGAGTGCAGTGCAATCTTTCATTATTGCGTCAGGATGTCCAGCGTATCCGTGAGAGAGTGGGTGAGGCCGAGACGCGGGTCTCCAACCTGGAGGATCTCTGTGGCCCCCTGAACAATACGTTTCTACAGTGTCCCAGCAGGTTTCATCGCTGCAAACTAAGCTCCTGGACATGGAGGGACGCCTCTGTAGAAATAATGTGAGATTTGTTGGCCTGACTGCGAGAGAGGAAGGGTCACATCCTGAGGACTTTCTGGAATCATGGCTCAAGGAGCTGTACGGAGCAGACTCCTTTACCTCCCAGTTTGCGGTGGAACGCACTCACAGAATACCTTCTAGGCCTTTACCTTCCGGTGCCCCTCCGTGAACTTTTATTGCCAATTCTTGCATTATAGAGACTGTGACTCTGTCCTTCGTTTGGGTCGCACGAAGGGCCCACTGCTCAGGAATGGTGTCAGGGTGTCAGCATTTCCGGACTTCGCTGCGGATGTCCAAAAGGACCGGGCCCAATTCCTGCCTATCAGGTGTCGTCTTTGGGACCTGAATCTCTCCTATTCTATGCTGTTCCTGTCCAGGCTTCGAGTGGTGGCAGATGGGGAGACCAAATTCTTCAATTCTCCGAGAGAGGCGGCAATTTGGCTGGACAGATATGCTCCGTGCGCCCGTCAGCTAGCTCCGGATTGACCTCCTGCATTACTCTTTTCGAACTTCTGTGCCTAGGATATGCAAGTACAGTATAAGTCCGGGTAGCCCCCACTTGTTTTGGTGGTTTTGGGCTTTGTTGTATAGCGTTATTTATGCATAGGTTTCTATTGGGACTTTAGATCTTAAGTTACGTATAGGTTTCTCTTAGGAATTTAACGCTCAAGGGATTGAGGTTTTGTTGGGATACGAGTATGCCACAGTTAAAGGAGGAGGGGGGTTGTTGTTTGGGTGCTGCTTGTTTTGTATGCTTTTTTTCTTTCCTCAGTTTATTGTTTTCTATATTTATGTATTATAATATGTGAAGTGAAGGTATATTGTTTTGGCTGGCATGGCTCACGACTCGGGGTAGACGGACGGCACGTTTTTCTGGATATTGGGCCATCCTCTGCGGGGGTTTTCTGAGGGGGATGCTGACCCTTTATACGTTTTGATTTGGCATTTGTATACCTGGTTGCTTTTGATGATGAGGCTGCCTAACCATCTTGCATGGTATCTATATGTTGAAACCCAGTTAACTCCACGGGTGAAATGCCTGCCCTAACATTTTTGGCATGGAATGTCCGGGGTATTAACAATAAAATAAAGCGATCCCTTGTACTTAAAATTATTAAGAAATATGGGGGGTCATTCTGACCTGTTTGCACGCAGCGGTTTGTCGCTGCGGTGCGAACGGGTCTGGAATGAGCATGCGCAGCGGCCGCATTGTGCACGCGCGTTGTTGCCTGGCGACAGGGGTTGCCAGGTTATGTTGCGCTCAACGAAGAAACCGGTCGCAGAGCAGACCGCAAGAAGAATGACAGAAAGAAGGCGTTCCTGGGCATCTCTGGACCGTTGCCTGCCGTTTTAGGGGAGTGGAGAAGAAAACGCAGGCGTGGCCAGGAGAACGGAGGACGGATGTCTGACGTCAAAGCTGGCTCCAGCATCGCAGAGATCGCCACACAGGGTAAGTATGTCCAGGGCTAGTCATGTTTTACTTGAAAATTTTTTAGCTCAGCAGGGCTGTACAAGCGATTGCAGCCCTGCTAAACTAAAACACACTCCCCCATAGGCGTGGACTAGTTGATCCAGGGCCGGTTCTATGATTTGTGGCGCCCCGGGCAAAATATGGGGGCGTGGCTTCGATTGGGGGCGTGGTCAGCGCGCTGAAAGAAAAAATAAAAATAAATAAAAAGTATACTTACCATCCCCGTTCCTGATCCAGACCCCCTCCGCCGGCGGCGCCGCTCTTCTCCTCTTCTCCTCTCTTCTGTTCTCTTCGATCTATGGGAGAGACGTTATTACGTCTCTCCCATAGAACAGCATAGACACTAGAGGTCAATTATGACCCCTAGTGTCTGTGCCACTATGCTGTGCGGTGCGCGATGACGTCATCGCGCATCGCACAGCAAAGGTCCTCTAGACGAAGGGAAACTAGACCGTAGCGTCTAGTTTCCCTTCATGGAGAGGACCTTTGCTGTGCGGTGCGCGATGACGTCATCGCGCACCGCACAACTAAGGTCCTCTCCATGAAGGGAAACTAGACGCTGCGCGTCTGGTTCCCTTCAAAGCGGGGGGGGGCACAGCAGGGCACTACGGGGGGCACAGTGGCGGATCTTGCCCTGGTGCGGCGCCCTCCGGATGGCGCCGGCGCCCTCCGGAAGGCGGCGCCCCGGGCAAAAGTACCGCTTGCCCGTGGCAAGAACCGCCACTGAGTTGATCGCAGCAGCAGCAAAAAGTTGCTGGCTGCAATCAACTCAGAATGACCACCATGACCCGGACATTGTTTGTTTGAGTGAGACCCATTTAGAGGGAACTAGACTGCTGTCGCTCCGCAGACCTTGTGTGGGATGGGCCTATCATTCCTCATACTCCCCCTTTTCTCTTTTTTTTAACATCATTTTTTATTGAAGCAATATATGCAATACATACATAAACGTTCATTATATTTCAAATCTTTGATAGAAGGGTATTATATGAAAACAGAGCAAGAAAGAATACAGTTGAGTCCTTAATCAAGGGACACATCCATTATAAGCAATCAACAGCATCACATCTGCATGTAACAAGTCCCCGAAGATCATCTGTTCTACTGATCTGAAGTTCAGCTCAGTCGATTGACCCATAGTTGTACTTTCGAATACGAGAAAAGAAAGAAAGAGAAAAAAAATATATATATATATATTACCCGTAGCCGTACCTAATTTCCTCACCCATCAGCCCACAGCGCCCCAATTGTCAGTCAGCTTTAAAGCACAATCGGCGGATCTCCCGCAGCCATTCTAGTTAGAAACCATTCTGTGTTGGACAACGAGTCGTGGAGCTGTTTCCTAACCGTCATCGACAAGGTCGTTATATAACTCTCCCAAACCTCAAAAAAATTATGTATCTTCGTGTCTTTTTCCAGCAGGACGCTTATCCACTCCATCCTAAAGAGGTAGAATATTTTGGCTTTAAATAATGATAGAGTTGGTGGATCCTTCGTTATCCACACCTGCAGAATGGCTTTTCTAGCCGCTAAACCAACTGCCAGCAGCAGTTTTTTACTGCCCAAAGAGAGGCGCTGATTCGGTGGTAGGATACCAAAGAGCGCCCACTCCGGAGACAACCTCCAATAGTTTACCAGATTGGCCGTCAAGTAGTTTCTTATCTGTGTCCAAAACTGTCTGATTATAGGACATGTCCATAGGCAATGAAATATATCCGCCTGAGGAGTGCCACATTTCCAACATGCATGTGTGTCAGCAAGTCCTATCAAGTGTCGCCTATGGGGCGATAAATAAGTCCTATGTAAAATATTGAGAGACATTTCTTTATATCTAGAAGAGGGAAATAATTTGCAGGTTTTAACATGCGCCGCCAGTAGGTCTGTAAGTTCAATGTCTGGGAGACAATCTTTCCAAGACATAATACCTCCCAGACCCCTCGAGTAGTCTAGGACGTTTCGAAAGTACCCATACGCAGTCGAAATTGCCTTCTTAACCTTAGGGGTTTGTTTCAGCATTTTATCCAACGGATTATCCCAATCCCCAGGTGAAAAACATCTGATAGTGGATGAAACATAATGTTGAGCCAAAAGAAAGGCCACAGGATAGGCCAGCAAAGTTGGGTATTTAGTAGTGGCCTCCTTGAACGTGAGCGGCCTCGAGCCCCGCATGTCCACTAAATCACCAATCCTGGACACTCCCCCCAGCCGCCATATATTAAACGGATAATGTGCCCGACCCTCTTGGAAGTCAGGATTAGCCATGAACGGAAGATGTAATGATTTGTGGGCATTTAGATTTAGTTTATGTCGCATTTCTGTCCATAGTTTTTTAATGTTCCACAATAAGGGGTTCCCCCTCAGCTCCTCGGACACCTCCCGATCATGCAGATGTAGAAAGGTAATGAGATCCCCCCCTTGTATAAATTCTCTATCTAAGTCTGTGTTTGTGTATGTGTTGTCGTTATGCATCCAGTCATGTAGGTATCGTAGTTGGGCCGCCTGGGAGTACCAGAAGATATTAGGGAAGTTAATTCCCCCATTCCCTGCAGTCTGCTGTAGTTTGATTAACGCTATACGCGGTCTCCCTCCCTGCCAAATGAATCTTCTAAAAAAAATTGAGACGTTGAACGTCTTTAGGTAGAAGTGTATGCGGCATGGCTTGAATGAAGTACATCAGACGGGGGAATGATATCATCTTGATCAAGCTAGCCCTCCCCAAATATGATAAAGGCATAGATTTCCATGTCTCAAGTTCTGTTTCAATTGTTCGGATGGCCGAGGTAAAATTTAGGGCATATAATCGCTCCGGCTTTCTCGGTATTCGAATCCCTAAATAAGTTATGTGATCCGAACTCCATTGTAATGGTAGATTCATCGCCCCCTGTTTCAAAAATGAACCATTCCCCAGTCTGAGTGCCACCGATTTTGCCCAGTTAACGTTGAAGCCTGAAACTTGTCCATAAGCCTGCAGTAAATAAATATATGGGTCAGTGAAGCCTCCGGGTCTGAGATATATAGCAGAAGATCATCGGCAAAAGCAGTAAGTTTTAGGTTTCTGCGTCCAACCTGAATTCCATGAAACTGATTATCATTTAACAGCAAACGATGTAGGGGATCTATGGCCAGGTTGAACAGCAGGGGAGACAAGGGGCAACCTTGCCGCGTGCCACGATACATCACCACCGGGCTGCTAATATATCCATTAAGCAAAAGGGAAGTCGAGGGAGAATCGTATAGGTAGCGAATAATATCAATAAAGTCTTGATGGAATAGTCTACGTTCTAGGACCTTGAATAGATGGGGCCAGAGTACTGTATCGAAGGCCTTAGTGGTGTCTAAACTGAGGAGTATATTTCTGGAATGGGGTGATTGAGCAGAAGCTATAACTGCCGCGATCGCCGCCCTAATTCCCTTAACCAAATGAGTATTGCGAACAAAGCCAAGTTGGTGGTTAGTTAAAGTATAGGGGAGAATAGTCTGCAGCCGGTCTGCTAAAATTTTAGTAAATAGTTTTATGTCGGTATTTAACAACGTAATGGGCCTATAAGAGGACACCAATTGTGGGTCTTGCGCGGGTTTAGGGATTAAAATAGTATGTGCTGTTGTGAAGTGGTGGAAGGGGGAGCGATGATGCAAAAGGCTGTTGAACACTTCTAGCAGAGTCGGAACTACATGAGGCTGAAGGATTTTATAAAATTAATTGGAGAGGCCGTCAGGGCCTGGAGACTTGTGCAATTTGAGTTTGGACATTGCCGAGACTAATTCTTCCTCGGTGATAGCTCTCACCAGTAAATCCGACTGTGCATTCGTTATTGGTGGTAATACAGTGTCTGGTAGGAGCGTGGTATGGGTAGATTCGTTGAAGGGGAGATCAGAGTATAGGTCAGCAAAGTAAGATTCAAAATGGTCTAATAAGGCAGGGGAGTTGGTAAGGAGGTGTCCCGAGGTTCGGTGTTTAACAGCTGTTATGAATTTGCGTGTAGTTTTTTTCCTAGCCATATTTGCCAGTAGTCGACCGGACTTATTTCCCCATCTGTAATATTTATGGGAAGAAAAGACCACGTCACGTTTTGCTTGCGCTAGTAAGTGGTCGTTTAAGAGCTGTTTAGCCTGTAAATAAAGCCGCAAAGACTCCTCAGTCTGTAGGGTAAGGTGACGCTGCATTGCATCAGTTAATTCTGAGTGTAAGGTGGTATAAATCGCTAAATTTTTCTTTTTCAATCTATGAACATATTCAATAATTTGACCCCTTAGAACTGCTTTTGCCGCATCCCAAAGAATATTTGGGCGGTCCCAATGTTCCAGGTTATTGTCTAAATAGTTTGCCCAGTTTGTTATCAAAAATTTCCTAAAATCATCACAGTTATAGAGATAGCTCGGAAATCTCCAAATCCTAGAGCCCCCCGACTGAAGAGTTCTTTGCAGCGTCAATGTCACAGGAGCATGATCTGATATCAGAATGTTGTGTATATCAGCTTTCATGACTAGCGTCACTAGGGAGTCTGCAACCAAGATGGAGTCAATCCTGGACCAGGAGCTATGAACCCCGGAGAAGAAAGTAAATGATCTGTCAGAGGGATTGAGGAGACGCCAAATATCAGTAAGCTGAAGGGAGGTTTTCAATGTTTGGAGATGTGTCCAAGAAGAGGAACCGGAAGTACGTGGGATAGGGCGTTTATCAATAGTGGGATCATCAACTGTGTTCCAGTCACCCCCCCAGGATAAGTTGAGAATTATCGCGTTGAAGCAGTTGAGAGCTAATTTCTTGGAGAAAAGCAGCTGTCTCGCCATTTGGTGCGTATACATTAACCAGTGTGTATTTGTTACCCCAAATTTCTACATCCAAAATTAAATAACGCCCCTCCGGGTCAGCAACAGAATTTAAAACAGTGTAGTGTAGGTGTTTGCTAAATAGAATCGCCACCCCCCTAGTCTTCCTCGTGTTATCTGCAGAAACACAGCTATCCAACCACGGTGCCCGAAGAGAAGAGGAGGCGCCCGCCATCCAGTGGGTCTCTTGGAGAAATATAATTTGAGGTCTAAACCGTTTCAGGTGTGTGTCAACCCGTTTACGTTTTATCGGGGAGTTAAGGCCGCCCACGTTCCAGGATAAAATTTTAAAGCAAGAATCTGCTGTAGAGGTCCCTACCCTAGGATCGGTCATTGTCTATTAACCTACACCCACCCGAGGGTGACACTTCAGCGGGAACATCATGTCACAACGTCGTCCTCCTCCTTCCCAGCGAGCGGAGAGGAACGATCGAAACCATATAGTACCATAGAGCCCAGGAGCAGATCGGGCGAGGAAGGCACGGCACGGGCAGAACAAAAAAAAACCGAAGTAAAAAAAGCACACATTGCTTCACCTAACATTTTTCATTTTTTCCAAACCAAACTAATAACCACGCAAGTGCTAAACCCTCCGGTAGCACTGGCGAGAAACCTATCAGAAGTATATGCAACATTAAAATTCAAGCTGAGTAGCATGTGAAGAGACCCAAATGTCTCTTTTGTGTGGAAATTAAACCGACTCTGGCACAAAGTATTTAACAACATAATGTCTAGTCTTGGTGAGGTGGATTCCCAGGGTTCAACATGTGTGTAACATGGGAGTGTGCGGTGGCGGGATCAACAAAAATCAATGTGCGACCATTGTCATGAATGCGTAGTTTAGCGGGATACATCAGTGCGAATCTAGTATTACTCTCATGGAGTATTTTACAGACATCCGAGAACTCCCTTCTCTTCTGCGCAACAGAGGCCGAGAAATCTTGAAAAATTAAAATACGTTTTCCCTGCACTACCAATTGCGGGAGTTTGCGATAAGAGCGCAATACATGTTCCTTCATACGAAAGTCCATGAATTTCGCAATGACGGGCCTAGGCTTCATTTCAGCATCGGGTCGGACAGGACCGATTCTATGCACCCTTTCAATGTGTGATAAGAATGGGGCATCTGTGATTCCCAAAGCCTGGAATATATCAGTCGTTACAAAATCTGACAATTGTCTGTCCTTAACTGTTTCGGGGATGCCCACAAAGCGTAGATTCGATCTTCTGTCCCTGTTCTCAAGCTCATCTATTTTTGCCTGTAAAGTTTTAAGAGAGGAATCTTGAATGTCAGTGGAGTGCTGGGGTGTATGTATCTGTGTCACGAACCTCGGGCAGCGGCGACCGCGCTTGTCCCTGCGGGTGGCCTGGTCTGCCCGGCGCCTCTCTTCCCCTGTCAGTCTCCGGCTTCAGCGGCGGGTCGGCGCTGCTCTCCGGCGGCTTCCCGGAAGCAAGGGCGCCGCCATCACAAGCAAGGGCAAGGAGGCGGAGCAGGTCTGACGTCACCTGCCTGCTCCGCCAATCAGGCTAGGGCGGGGAATTTAAAATCAGATACCAGGCAGAGATCCGATGCCTGAGTATCTTCGTTTCTCCTGTGGAAGCTATGATCCAGAGCTCCCTCGTCCCTGCAAGCATCCTGTGCTTCCAAGCATCCTGTCCCTGCAAGCATCCTGTGCTTCCAAGCATCCTGTCCCTGCAAGCATCCTGTGCTTCCAAGCATCCTGTCCCTGCAAGCATCCTGTGCTTCCAAGCATCCTGTCCCTGCAAGCATCCTGTGCTTCCAAGCATCCTGTCCCTGCAAGCATCCTGTGCTTCCAAGCATCCTGTCCCTGCAAGCATCCTGTGCTTCCAAGCATCCTGTCCCTGCAAGCATCCTGTGCTTCCAAGCATCCTGTCCCTGCAAGCATCCTGTGCTTCCAAGCATCCTGTGCCTACAAGCAACCTGTGCTTCCAAGCATCCTGTGCCTCCAAGCACCTCCGTGCCTCCAAGCACCTCCGTGCCTCCAAGCACCTCGTGCCTCCAAGCACCTCGTGCCTCCAAGCACCTCCGCGCCTCAAGCACCTCCGTGCCTCCAGTTACCTCCGTGCCTCCAGTTACCTCCGTGCCTCCAGTCACCTCGTGCCTCCAAGCACCCCGTGCCTCCAAGCACCTCCGCGCCTCAAAGCACCTCCGTGCCTCCAGTTACCTCCGTGTCTCCAAGCACCTCGTGCCTCCAAGCACCTCGTCCCTCCAAACACCTCGGTGTCTCCAAACACCTCCGTGCCTCCAAGCACCTCCGTGCCTCCAAACACCTCCGTGCCTCCAAGGGTCTCCCAGCACTCCCTGTACTCCCAGTACCTCAGTGCCTTCAATACCACAGTGTCTCCAATATCTCAGTACCCCAGCCTTCATTATTTCTACAAGTCTTGTCTTACAGGAGACCTACAAGAATTCCTCTGGGCCTCCCGCCTGCCGTCTTAGTTCTGCATGAGGAAGACCTACATCCGGCCATCTCTACTACGACCCAGTGGCGGTTCCTCTTCCCGGTCATCGGAAGAAGCCCCGAGTCCACAACACTCCCAAACCAGGTCAGTGATAGTATACTCAGGCCTCATGGACTCGGGGGATCGGAACACGGACTCTAGTGCCATCCAGAACCTGGCTTCTCGAGTGCAAAGTCAGGAAGCAGCACAAGGTCAGGTGATGCAGTACCTCCAGCAGTTGTCCGGGCGTCTGGATCAGATTCAGGCGTCTCTGGCCTCAGTAATTCCGGCTCCTGTTCCAGCAGTCGCACCAGTTGCCGTTGCCAGCAATGTTCAACCATCGGCCGGTGTCACTCCACGCCTTCAGTTGCCTACTCCGTCCCGCTATAATGGGAATCCCAAAAATTGTCGTGGTTTCTTGAACCAGTGCGAGGTACATTTCGAGCTACTTGCACACAACTTTCCTACAGACCGGTCCAAGGTAGCATATATTATTTCTCTGTTGGAAGGTTCTGCTTTGGATTGGGTGTCTCCATTATGGGAACGATCTGATCCCATGGTTTCCAACTACACCAACTTCATCTCGTCCTTTCGAAGGATTTTCGACGAGCCCGGCAGAATGACCACTGCTTCTTCCGATTTGCTCCGTGTTCGGCAGGGCGCCCGTTCCGTGGGCCAGTACGTGGTTCATTTCCAGACCATTGCTTCCGAACTACGCTGGAATAATGATGCCCTGAGAGCTGCCTTCTGGAACGGTCTTTCCGACCGGCTGAAAGACGAGCTGGTTACTAGAGATCTGCCGGATCCATTAGAAGATTTGATTTCCCTTTGCGTCAAGGTGGATCTTCGGATGCAGGAGCGTGGAAGAGAACGTAACCGTTCGGATCGTTCCAGGTTCCGGAATCCTACTCCTAGGCCGGTGGCCTCACCTAGCTCAGATGAGCCCATGCAAATTAACCGCTCCCGACTGTCTCCGGAAGAACGACAGCGTCGTCGTGAGGGTAAACTCTGCCTTTACTGTGGAGCCGCAGATCATTTTCTTAAATCTTGTAAAGTCCGTCCGGGAAACGGGCAGACCTAGCTTGTTCCGGAGGAGTCAAGCTGGGAGTTACGACAAAAGCTTCTCCAACTTCGGACTGCTTGCTTCCAGTAACTCTAGTCTCCAATTCAGTCTCCAGGTCTTGTGAAGCCCTATTGGATTCCGGAGCTGCAGGGAACTTCGTTTCTTCCTTCTGTGCCCAAAGTTTGGGTTTAAAGTTACGGCCTATCGAGCGGCCAATTTCACTGACGGCTATCAACGGGACTAGAATTTCCAAAGGTCTCATAATGTGGCGCACGGGGCCAGTTAAGCTGCGGGTCGGGGCTCTACATCAGGAAGATTTGGAACTCTTGGTAATCCCAGAAATGCCCCATGATCTGGTTCTTGGAATGCCTTGGCTGAAAAGTCATAACCCCCACATCGATTGGAAGTCGTCACAAATTCTGTCCTGGAGTTCCTTTTGTCACACTAATTGTCTTACTCCTGTTTGTCCGCTCCGTGTTACCTCCAAAACGGATGAAGAGCACATTCCGGAGGCATATCAAGGGTACAAGGACGTATTTTCGGAACAAGCTGCTGACCTGTTACCACCTCACAGGCCTTGGGACTGCCCTATTGACCTTGTCCCAGGGAAGACGCCACCTCGTGGTCGCACATATCCTCTGTCTCTTCCCGAGACTCAAGCCATGTCGGAGTATATTAAGTCCAATATGCTCAAGGGATTCATTCGCCCCTCTTCCTCCCCTGCTGGTGCAGGCTTCTTTTTCGTGAAGAAAAAGGACGGGGGGTTGAGACCATGCATCGACTACCGCGGCCTAAACGACATTACTATTAAGAATAAATACCCCTTGCCACTAATCACAGAGTTATTTGATAGGGTTCGTGGTGCCCGCATTTTTTCAAAACTCGACTTGAGAGGAGCTTATAATCTTATACGCATCCGAGAGGGGGATGAATGGAAGACTGCCTTTAATACCCGAGATGGGCATTACGAATACTTGGTGATGCCGTTTGGTCTTAGTAATGCTCCCGCGGTTTTCCAGGGATTCGTCAACGAAATCTTTCGTGATATGCTGTATCAGAGCGTTGTGGTATATCTGGACGACATACTGATTTTTTCCAAGAATCTTGTCGAACACAGGACTCAAGTCAAAGAGGTGCTACACCGTTTACAAGAGAATCATCTCTACGCCAAGCTTTCCAAATGTACCTTTGAAGTAACATCTATTCCGTTCCTCGGTTATGTCATCTCGGGGACGGAGCTTCGCATGGATCCGGAAAAGTTGTCGGCCATTCGTGATTGGACTCAGCCTCTTTCCCTGAAAGCAATACAAAGGTTCCTGGGCTTTGCGAACTACTACAGGAAATTCATTAAAGGTTTCTCCACCATTGTTGCACCCATTACTGCCCTGACGAGAAAGGGTTCTAATCCTAGTTTGTGGCCTCCGGAAGCCATTGTAGCTTTTTCTCGCTTAAAGTTAGCTTTCACGACGGCTCCAGTTCTCCAACAACCAAATTTCGAGGAACCCTTCTTCTTAGAAGTTGATGCATCTTCAGTCGGGGTGGGGGCTGTCCTCTCCCAGCATTCCTCTGATAAGAAATTACATCCGTGTGGCTTCCACTCTCGTAAATTCTCTCCAGCCGAACGAAATTACTCTATTGGAGACCAGGAACTCTTGGCAATCAAATCTGCCTTGGAAGAATGGAGATATCTTCTAGAAGGGGCTAAACATGTGTTTACCATCTACACGGATCACAAGAATTTACTGTACATCAAATCCGCACAATGTTTGAATCCTCGCCAGGCGAGATGGGCACTTTTCTTTTCCCGATTCTCGTTCATTATCAAGTACCGTGCCGGGACTCTCAATATTAAAGCAGATGCGCTTTCCCGTTCACAGGTTCCCACAGACGAGGATGAACCTCCGGAGCGGGGTTTAATTCTGAATCCAGTTTCTGTCTCTGCTGCTTTAACTACTCCAGCTCCTCCTCCTGGAAGAATGTCCGTACCAGCTAGATTCCGCCCAGGAATACTACGGTGGGTCCATAACTCCAAGTTTTCCGGTCATCCCGGCGCTCAGAAGATGTACAAGTTTCTGCAAAGGTCTTACTGGTGGAACACCATGAGGAAGGATGTACAAGATTGCGTTAATTCATGTCCCCAATGTACACAACATAAATCTCCTCGTCTGCCTCCTGCAGGGTTACTTCGTCCTCTGCCTATCCCTGTGAGACCCTGGACTCACATTTCCATGGACTTCATCACTGACTTGCCCTGTTCCAAGGGTTGCAACACCGTTTGGGTTATCGTTGACCGTTTTTCGAAGATGGCACACTTTGTGCCCTTGACTGGTCTTCCGACAGCACCGAAACTGGCTCTATTGTTTATCCGAGAACATTTTCGTTTGCATGGGTTGCCACAAGAGATTGTTTCTGACCGTGGAGTACAGTTCACCGCCAGGTTTTGGAAAGCCCTTTGTTCAACTCTACACATTAAACTTAAGTTTTCGTCGGCTTATCATCCCCAAACAAATGGACAAACGGAACGAGTCAATCAAGATCTAGAGACTTTTCTTCGGTTGTATCTCTCTCCTTCACAGGACAACTGGGTGGAGTTGTTGCCTTGGGCGGAGTTTGCCCATAACCATTTGTTTCATTCTTCCACTGGGGAATCACCATTTTTCGTCAACTACGGGTTCCATCCCCGTGTTCCGGAATTTCCAAGCCTTCCGATAATAGAGGTTCCTGCTGTAGCGTCCACTCTACGACACTTTGGACAAATTTGGAGAAAGGTTCATGCTAATCTTAAGCAGGTTTCTGTTCGGTACAAGTTCTTTGCAGATAAGAAACGGCAAGCCGCACCTCAATATAAAGTTGGGGACAGGGTATGGCTGTCCACACGGAATCTCCGGTTGAAGGTGCCCACCATGAAATTCGCTCCAAGGTTCATCGGTCCTTACCCTGTGCTACAAGTCTTAAATCCTGTGGTCTGTAAACTGGGTTTGCCTGCCCATCTTCGCATACCTAACGCCTTCCATGTTTCTCTACTCCGTCCCCTCATACTGAATCGATTCCACTCAGCACTCCCAAGGCCAACGTCCGTAGTGGCAGAAGCTGGAGCGGAGTTTGAAATCAAAGCTATTCTGGACTCTCGTTATCTTCATAAAAAATTACAGTACTTGGTGGACTGGAAGGGTTATGGACCTGAGGAGAGAAGTTGGATTGGGGCTACTGAAGTAACGGCTCCTCGTCTGATTCGGATCTTCCACTCCAGACATCCGACTAAGCCCGGGAAGTGTCCAGGGGCCACTCCTGGAGGAGGGGGTACTGTCACGAACCTCGGGCAGCGGCGACCGCGCTTGTCCCTGCGGGTGGCCTGGTCTGCCCGGCGCCTCTCTTCCCCTGTCAGTCTCCGGCTTCAGCGGCGGGTCGGCGCTGCTCTCCGGCGGCTTCCCGGAAGCAAGGGCGCCGCCATCACAAGCAAGGGCAAGGAGGCGGAGCAGGTCTGACGTCACCTGCCTGCTCCGCCAATCAGGCTAGGGCGGGGAATTTAAAATCAGATACCAGGCAGAGATCCGATGCCTGAGTATCTTCGTTTCTCCTGTGGAAGCTATGATCCAGAGCTCCCTCGTCCCTGCAAGCATCCTGTGCTTCCAAGCATCCTGTCCCTGCAAGCATCCTGTGCTTCCAAGCATCCTGTCCCTGCAAGCATCCTGTGCTTCCAAGCATCCTGTCCCTGCAAGCATCCTGTGCTTCCAAGCATCCTGTCCCTGCAAGCATCCTGTGCTTCCAAGCATCCTGTCCCTGCAAGCATCCTGTGCTTCCAAGCATCCTGTCCCTGCAAGCATCCTGTGCTTCCAAGCATCCTGTCCCTGCAAGCATCCTGTGCTTCCAAGCATCCTGTCCCTGCAAGCATCCTGTGCTTCCAAGCATCCTGTGCCTACAAGCAACCTGTGCTTCCAAGCATCCTGTGCCTCCAAGCACCTCCGTGCCTCCAAGCACCTCCGTGCCTCCAAGCACCTCGTGCCTCCAAGCACCTCGTGCCTCCAAGCACCTCCGCGCCTCAAGCACCTCCGTGCCTCCAGTTACCTCCGTGCCTCCAGTTACCTCCGTGCCTCCAGTCACCTCGTGCCTCCAAGCACCCCGTGCCTCCAAGCACCTCCGCGCCTCAAAGCACCTCCGTGCCTCCAGTTACCTCCGTGTCTCCAAGCACCTCGTGCCTCCAAGCACCTCGTCCCTCCAAACACCTCGGTGTCTCCAAACACCTCCGTGCCTCCAAGCACCTCCGTGCCTCCAAACACCTCCGTGCCTCCAAGGGTCTCCCAGCACTCCCTGTACTCCCAGTACCTCAGTGCCTTCAATACCACAGTGTCTCCAATATCTCAGTACCCCAGCCTTCATTATTTCTACAAGTCTTGTCTTACAGGAGACCTACAAGAATTCCTCTGGGCCTCCCGCCTGCCGTCTTAGTTCTGCATGAGGAAGACCTACATCCGGCCATCTCTACTACGACCCAGTGGCGGTTCCTCTTCCCGGTCATCGGAAGAAGCCCCGAGTCCACAACACTCCCAAACCAGGTCAGTGATAATCTGATCCTCCCCATCGCTAACCCGCTGTTCTAGTGAGGTGCTCCGTGAGGTGTTATGGTCAATTTTCGCAAGTGTCGAATCAAGTAGTGTCTGTATCTGTTCAAGCCTTTTGTCGATTAAAGGAATATTCTCAAGCTTCTTGTCAATTTGGGGCATAAGGAGCCGGGAGAGCTCCTGGGCCATATGTAGTAATGAGGGTTGATCAGGAAGCGCCTCCACTTTCTGAGTTAGGTCACGGGAGTTCCCTGTCTCCGGGGGCGAGGGGGGGTTAGGCTTTCCCGTCGTGTTTTTGGTCTTACTCATTCTTGTAGTAACTGAGGACTGGGAAGATCTAACCACTGGAGTTTTATGGACGTATTTGTCCATCCCCCGGTCCGTAGACCGCTAACTGTAATAACCTAGGGAATCTTATACCAACACACTGCAGTATATGATAATAAAACACCTCACGTAAAGGTTTGAGTCAGAAGATATGTCAGAGCTACTCAGCAAGGAAATAACAACAAAATTTAAGTAAACATCAATTTACACATTGTACAGATAGAGGTAGTGCAGCGGCACCGTACCCTGAAATCTCCGGGTTGGAGCCTAGGTCAGGGCAAAGCAACTATAGGACAAGTATTAGGAGAGATATTATAAATTGCCCCCGGAAAAAGGCATTATAAAAGGTAACAGTGGATTAGTGTAGCCAATGTATTATTAAAACTAGGTAGCCACCAGATGGCGATGTAACCTCAGAAATTTTTGCACAGAAATCTCAGCAGACTCATATATCAGCGTCACATAAGGCAGCTACCAACATTACTAATAAGTACAGTAATAAAGGTAAGCAGATAGGGACAGAAGAGAAATACAGCAATAAAACTATAGAAATAAAAGGGAAGAGTCCAGCAAGATGCAGAAGGAGGATTATGAGAGAGGTCCAGGCTCTCACACCTCAATACCAACGGGGTTTAAGTAAGAAGGGGAGATTGAGCACTATACCAGGGAGTTGTATAAGGTCCTTGTGTAAAGTTGCAGTCCCTGGTAGCAGGACCACGCAGCCAGCGGTCAACGACAGGCAGGAACCCAAACCGTCACCTTTCCGCAGAGTAGTGTTCACTCCGTCAGTAGATATCTAGAGGCAATTCCCAGCCCTTTGTTCTCTCTTGAGGGGTCCACTCGAGCTGGCACAGGGCTCGTCCCAACACTCACCACCGTTGTACTGTATAGGGACACAGCAATCCGGGCATCCAAACTCCGGCACCAGGATCAGAGGGCTGAAGAGGAGTCGCAGCACCCCGGGTGTCGAGGGCAGTAGCGACCACCCTCCAGGTATCAGGCAGCCTCGGCTCAGCAGGCGTTGAAAGATGCCTCCCAGGATTCTCCGTCTCCGCTCCGCCGGCGCCCGTCACTGCAGCTGATCACCGTCTCCCAGGCTCACCTCCGGCTACCGCAGCACAAACTTAACAGCAGGGGGGAGCCAGGCCAGCGTCTTCCGCCTCAGGGGCCGTCTCCGCCACAGCGCCCCACCGTCGCTAGCCCGCTTTCGTCTTGCCTGTCGGTCCCGTACCCAGACACCGCCGCACAGCCCCGGGAGGAGACGCGGGGGGGTGCCGGGTCAGGCTCACGGTTCCAGAGGTCACCGTTTGCGCAGCGCTTCACCTCCGCCAGCCGCGGGACTCCTCATCAGCGTCCAGGGGCAGCCGAGCATCCGGGAGCGGGAGCCGCCGGGCCACCAGGATCGCACGGAGCCTCCTCACCTCAGCAAAGCTGAACTATTACCAATAGGCTGCAGGCACCGGGGTGTCCCCACGTGAGCGGCAAGAGACTGGTATTGCCGGGCCTCCAGTCTTCGCGCCAGAACCCACGCCGGCGGTCATGCAAGCCATCTCCTTGAGGGCCAAATTTCGGGGGCACATAAACTCGCTCCTACCCTTGCAGGGTATCATCAGGTTCCCTATGCCGTAGGGATTGTTTTAAACTGTCTCTCAGGAGAGTAGAGGGCAATTAGCAGGGGATGTTAGTGGATTTTCCACCTGCAAGCTGGAGACCAGCTAAAAAGCAGCCATGCTGGATGGCCCGCCCACCGGAAGTCACTCCCCCTTTTCTCGAGGGGTGTCGGTTTTGATAAATAAAACTGTGCAATTTGAGTTGCTTACGGTTAATACTGACCCATATGGTTGTGTTGTGTTTGAGGAATGTAAATTGAGTTCCCAGACCTTTTTTCTTTTATCTGTTTATGTTCCTCCTCCATTCTCCTATGATGTTTTGCAAAAGGCCGCCTCGTTCATTGGGGGTCATTCCGACCCGTTCGCACGCAGCGTTTTTTCGCTGCTGTGCGAACAGGTGTGGAATGTGCATGTGCGGTGGGCACAGGACGCGTGCGCGACGTTGCGCCGGGTTACGTCGCGGCTTCCGACGGGAGCGGTCGCAGCGGCGACCGCTAAGAAGATTGACCGCAAGGAGGCGTGGAGGGGCGGATCCGGACCGTTGGAGAACATTTTCGGGGAGTGGTGAGTATAACGCAGGCGTGTCCAGGACAACGGAGGGCGGAGGAGTGACGTCAAAGCCGGGCCCATCATCGCTGGATCCATCGCACAGGGTCCAGGGCTACTCTTCTTCTGCTTGATTTTTTTTAGCTTAGCAGGGCTGCACAAGCGATCGCAGCCCTGCTAAGCTAAAATACACTCCCCCATAGGCGTGGACTATTGATCGCAGCAGCAGCTAAAAGCTGCTGGCTGCGATCAACTCGAAATGACCACCATTGCCTCTTCCCCTCACACCCCTGTTATCTGTTTAGGGGACTTCAGTAATGTTCTCGATGCCTCCCTGGATAGGTGGGAGTCTCCTCAGGCCCCCGGGGTGGGTGGTGACCCATCTAAATTTGCAGATTTTGTGAATAGCATGCAGTGGTTGGATGCTTGGAGGGTTCGTTATCCCACGCTTCAACAATGTTCCTGTTTTTCCAGCACACATGGTTCCTTTTCTAGAATTGACCTGGTCCTGGTTTCGCCTGGACTTCTGCCTAAAATCTCAGATGTTCATTATGAGGCACAGGGTATATCTGATCATTCACCTTTAATGATGTCCCTTAATGTGGAGTGCCAGAGGGGACAGTCCTATTGGAAATTACACCCATCTTGGCTGGTCCAGATGGGTGACTGTTCAGACCTAACAACTCAATGGGAGGGTTATTACACAGATAATGTAGGCTCAGCCCCAGCGTCTGTTGTCTGGGATTCATTCAAGGCTTTTTTACGTGGCACGTTGATTGGTAGAATTGCTGCCCAAAAACTGTCCTGCAGGGAGAAGGAGAGGGCCCTTGAAACAGATTTTAGGGATCTAGAGGTCTGATACTAAGCAGAAGGCACCCCTGCGCCTAAAACACGCTGGTTGACAGCTCAGGAGGCATCGCTAACCCACCTCTCAGATAAAAACGCACGTTTCCTTTTGTTTCGAGCCACCAACATGTATATGCAAACAGATAGACCGGGCAGCTTGCTGGCCCACTTAGTTCACTACGACAGATCTGGGACTACCATTACGCAAGTGTCTGGTCCTGGTGGCACCATTGTTGACACCACCCCAGACATTGAGCAGTTGTTCCTCTCTTATTACTGGGATGTGTATGGGTCTCGGCTGGCATGCTCAGCAGAGGACCTGGACTTTTACTTGAACAGTATACCCCTTCCCAAACTCTCCTCTGAGGCTTGTGACTTTCTAGACACGCTTATAACTTTAGATGAGGTGACTTCGGCTGTAGGTTTGTCTCCCAATGGCAAGTCCCCGCGTTGTGATGGCATTCCCACTGACTTGTACAAACACCATATTGATTGGCCCCAAGTTGCACAATATGTTTCTGGATATATTTGCTACTAATCAATTTCCTCCCTCAATATCTGAGGCTATTATTATTGGGCCTAATTCTGAGTTGATCGCAGCAGGAACTTTGTTAGCAGTTGGGCAAAACCATGTGCACTGCAGGGGGGGCAGATATAACATATGCAGAGAGTTAGATTTGGGTGGGGTGTATTCAAACTGAAATCTAAATTGCAGTGTAAAAATAAAGCAGGCAGTATTTACCCTGCACAGAAACAAAATAACCCACCCAAATCTAACTCTCTCTGCAAATGTTATATCTGCCCCCCCCCCCCCCCCCCTGCAGTGCACATGGTTTTGCTCAATTGCTAACAAACTTGCTGCTGCGATCAACTCAGAATTACCCCCTTTGTGCTGCCAAAGCCAGGCAAGGACCCCAGAGTTTTGGAGTCTTATAGGCCGATCTCTCTCATTCCCACCGATGCTAAGATCCTGGCAAAAATTTTGGCAATTCAGTTTAACACTGTTATTACTTCCATAATCCATCAGGATCAATCCGGCTTTATGCCAAGAATGTCCACCTCCATTAACCTGCGCAGACTATATGCCATTCTGCAAGCTCCACATGATTTCCCCTCAGACTCGGTCGTGGTCTTTTTGGACGCAGCCAAGGTATTTGACAGTGTTGAGTGGTCTTACCTGTGGGGAGTCATGAAATATATGGGCTTCGGCCCTAACTATATTCAATGGACCAGACTGCTTTATCAAAATCCAAGTGCCAGGATCTCAGTAAACGGATATATTTCCTCTTCTTTCACTTTGTCCCGGAGCACCAGACAGGGATGCCCCCTCTCCCCCACTTTATTCGCCATACCCATTGAGCTTTTGGCTTGTTTGATTAGGTCAAACCCGGACATTGTAGGAATTGCTACAGGCCCCCGCATAGACAAAATTGCCCTTTATGCAGATGAGCTGCTGTTGTTCTTGCATGACTATGTTGCATCTATGCCTATTCTATTACAGGTCATTCAGGACTTCGGCAGCTTTTCTGGTCTCCGTATAAACTAGAGATGAGCGGGTTCGGTTCGTTGAGATCCGAACCCCCCCGAACTTCACCTATTTTACACGGTTCCGAGGCAGCCTCGGATCTTCTCGCCTTGCTCGGTTAACCCGAGCGCGCCCGAACGTCATCATCCCGCTGTCATATTCTCGCGAGATTCGTATTGCATATAAAGAGCCGCGCGTCGCCGCCATTTTTGTCACTCGTGCATTGGAGATGATAGCGAGAGGACGTGGCTGCGTTCTCTCAGTTTCTGTGTTCAGTGTGCTGCAAATATCTGTTCTCAGTGTGCTGCAAATATCTGTGCTCAGTGTGCTGCAAATATCTACGTTCTCTGCCTGAAAACGCTCCATATCTGTGCTGCATTGTAGTATATAGTAGGAGGACAGTGCAGAATTTTGCTGACCACCAGTATATATATATAGCAGTACGGTACAGTAGTCCATTGCTCTACCTCTGTGTCGTCAAGTATACTATCCATCCATATCTGTGCTGCATTGTCGTTGTGCGCAGTATATAGTAGGAGGACAGTGCAGAATGTTGCTGACCACCAGTATATATATATAGCAGTACGGTACAGTAGTCCATTGCTCTACCTCTGTGTCGTCAAGTATACTATCCATCCATATCTGTGCTGCATTGTAGTTGTGCGCAGTATATAGTAGGAGGACAGTGCAGAATTTTGCTGACCACCAGTATATATATATATATAGCAGTACGGTACAGTAGTCCATTGCTCTACCTCTGTGTCGTCAAGTATACTATCCATCCATATCTGTGCTGCATTGTAGTTGTGCGCAGTATATAGTAGGAGGACAGTGCAGAATGTTGCTGACCACCAGTATATATATATAGCAGTACGGTACAGTAGTCCATTGCTCTACCTCTGTGTCGTCAAGTATACTATCCATCCATATCTGTGCTGCATTGAAGTTGTGCGCAGTATAAAGTAGGAGGACAGTGCAGAATTTTGCTGACCACCAGTATATTTATATATATATATATATATATGTTTATATCTGCATCATGTGCTGTTGGGGGACTATTTTTTTAAGTGCCATCCTGTAAGACACTGCAGTGCCACTCCTAGATGGGCCAGGTGTTTGTGTCGGCCACTTGGGTCGCTTAGCTTAGCCATCCAGCGACCTTGGTACACCTCTTTTTTTCTTTGCATCATGTGCTGTTTGGGGACTATTTTTTTAAGTGCCATCCTGTCTGACACTGCAGTGCCACTCCTAGATGGGCCAGGTGTTTGTGCCGGCCACTTGGGTCGCTTAGCTTAGTCATCCAGCGACCTCGGTGCAAATTTTAGGACTAAAAATAATATTGTGAGGTGTTCAGAATAGACTGGAAATGAGTGGAAATTATGGTTATTGAGGTTAATAATACTATGGGATCAAAATGACCCCCAAATTCTATGATTTAAGCTGTTTTTTTTTTTTTTTAAATTGTTTATTTTAATTTTCAGGGTATAAACTTTACAGGGTACAAACATTACTGCAGCCTTCCCCCTTACATGGGATGGGCTGTTCTGTCTAGCATAACATAACCGATAACTGATATATAACCTTAAAAATAAGGAACATGTGGTTCCCACATTGCAAAGAAACAGCAAAGAGTTATGTCTCAGGGTAGACAGAGACTATTCAGGTGGGTGGGAACCGACACACAGGTTCATTAATATGACTGCAGGAGGGTAGAGACTAAAGAGGTAGAACCTGAGAGGCGAGAAAAAGAGACAGGGGAGATGGGGAGGGAATAGAGTAGGAGGAGAGGTGGCAGGGTTAGGGAAATTCCGCTGGTACGCCCCCGTTTTGCGTTGGTACGCGCATGGCGTTAGTATTAAATGGAAAGTGCTACTCGGGGGAACACGAAAAGGTTATGTTAAGGATATCCTCTGAGTTACTTGTCGGGCTAGGAGAGTACAGGGGTCATAGTAGTATGGCCGTCGAGCTCCCGGGGGGTCGAGCTCCGTGTGCGGGGGCCTGTGAGTCAAACCAGAGTTCCCATATTTGAAGGAACTGAAAAGATCTGTTATGGAGGTATGCCGTGATTTTTTCCATGCTTGCGAAGTACCATATTTTGTTGATGACCTGTTGTATAGGGGGGGACTCCCTCTTTTTCCAGTTTAGGGCAATTGCGCATCTAGCCGCGTTCAAGATCTGTGTCTGTAATTTACCAGAGTTCGGAGGTGCGTTGGCAGTGGGGAGGCCTAGCAGAAAGGACCAAGGATCTTTGTATATCCGGGTCTGGAGCACTGTACTCAGCAAGTGGGCGACTGAATCCCAGAATAGCTCGATTTTAGGGCATGTCCACCATATATGGAGGAAAGAGCCGTGACCGCCGCATCCTCTCCAGCACAGTGGCTGGGAGGAGGGGAACATTTTGTGAAGTCTAGAGGGGACTAGATACCACCTATATAAGATTTTATATGCGTTTTCCTTAACTAGGGTTGAAATCGAGGATTTCGCGGCAGCCGCAAAGACATCTGACCAATCATAGTCATCTGGTATCGGGCCAAGGTCCTGTTCCCATCTGAGTATAAAAGCCGGGGTCGTCTCCTTATCCCCTACCTGGAGAAGGGAATACAGTTGTGAGATGATTCCACGAGCGAGCGGTTTGTAATAGCAATAGGACTCCAGGGTGGAGAGAGGTTGGAATGGGGATGTGCTTGTTAAGGACGAGACAAAATGTCTCACCTGTAGATAGGTAAAAGGGTTCGCATCCGGGAAGTCATATTTTGACGCAATTTCCGGTAAGGGTGTACAGGCCCCTTCGGACAATACATCTAGAACGAAGCGGATGTTATGTGTCAACCATGGGTGCGAGCGGGACATGGAATGGCCTGGGACAAACGAAGGGTTGTCCCACAATGGAGTAAGCGCCGAAGGGGCTGATAACATGTGGAAATGGCGTGTACAATAGTCCCAGATCTGACAGGTGAATTCCAGAACCGGGTGGAGTTGTAAATGGGGAGATCTAGATTTAGGAGGGGATAGGAGTAGAGATGATAGAGGAGTACGGCTCAGTGTCCTCTCTAACTGGAGCCAACGTATGGACTGCGTAGGGGCGAACCATGCAGCCGCTTGGCTGAGATGGGTGGCCAGATAGTAAAGGCGGATATCTGGGAATCCTCTCCCCCCTTCTTGTACTGATCTGCGGAGGGTAGAGAACCCTATCCTAGGAGTTTTATTTCTCCACACAAAGCGTAGTAACCACGTATGAATTTGTGCCAGTACCGAGTCCGGCACTTTCACTGGTAGCGTTTGGAATAGATAGAGGAGGCGGGGGATAATATTCATTTTCAGAGCTATGATACGGCCTAACCAAGATATGATTAATGATTGCCATTTATGGAGATCGGCCTTAAGATTTTTAAGCAAAGGCGAGAAATTTTCCTTAAACAAGTCTCCATAGCGGCTCGTAATATAGACCCCCAGGTATCGGATTTTAGAGGTACACCAGGTGAATTTGAAGTTGTTTTGCATGTTGGCTATTTGGGGAGGGGAAATGTGGAGGGGGAGAGCTTCCGTCTTGGACCAGTTGACTTTGTAGCCCGATAACTGTCCGTAGTCAGACAGGAGAGTAAAAAGGTTCGGCAGAGAGGTATGAGGTGAGGAAAGTGACAGGAGGACGTCGTCTGCGAACAAGGAAATCTTGTAGACAGAGTCCCCTACTTCTAGTCCTCCGATGTCGGGCGAGGCTCGGATTCGGGCTGCTAATGGTTCTATCACTAAGGCAAAGATCAGGGGTGAAAGTGGGCAGCCCTGTCTGGTACCGTTGGAGATGTCCAAAGGGTCAGATTGTACTCCGTTTATAGATACCCTGGCGGAAGGGGTCGAATATAAGGCTTGTATCCCTGTAAGGAATTCCCCCTGAAAGCCCAAATGTGCCAGAGTTTCAAACATAAAGGGCCACCCTATTCTGTCAAATGCTTTCTCCGCGTCCAGAGAAAGCAAGAGAGCAGGGGTGTGTGTAAGATTGATATAGTGGGTCAGGCTAATAATTCGTCTCGTGTTGTCTCGGGCTTGACGGCCGGGGATAAATCCTACCTGGTCGTTATGGATAAGGTGGGGTAAGACTCTATTTAGACGGAGAGCCAATATTTTGGCATAAATCTTGATATCTGAGTTAAGTAATGATATAGGCCTATAGTTGGCGCAACTAGATGCGTCCTTACCCTCCTTAGGAATGACTATTATCTTGGCCTCCAGTGTCGTTTTGGAGAAAGAGGCTCCCTGCAAGACAGCATTGAAGAGGGCTGAGAGGTAAGGTGTAAGTTGGGGGAGAAAGGTCTTGTAATATGCGGCCGTAAAGCCGTCTGGGCCAGGCGCTTTGCTAAGTTTTAGGGATTTGACGACAGTGGCAATTTCCTCTTCGGATATCTCCGAATTCAATTCGGCTGAGACCGATGAGCTTAAACGAGGGAGATGGCATTGGGATAGGAAAGTACGAATAGCCCCAATAAAGTCTGGTTTCGTCTGAGTGGTCTTACGGGCGTTGTATAGCTTCTCGTAGAAGCGAGAAAAAGTTTCAGTGATGCGTTTGGGGTCCCTAGTCTTCACGCCAGAGGGATGCTGAATAGACATAACGTTATTCCTTGTGAGTTTAGCCCGGAGCCTGGAGGCTAGTATCCGGTCAGCTTTATCCCCTTTTTCGTAAAAGGATTGGTTGAGCCACTTCAAGCTGGTCTCCACCCTCGTCGTCAGGAGCATGTTTAATTCACCTCTGACCGCAGCCAAGGCAGAGAGGTCCGTTTCGGACCCTGTTTTTTTGTGTTTCAGTGAGAGGGAGCCAAGCATGTCCGTGAGTTCCCGGATGCGTTTGGATCTAGCCTTCTTGTTATACGAGGAGGCACTAATCAAGCATCCGCGTATGACCGCTTTGTGAGCGTCCCAGAGTAACATAGGGGGGACAGACGGGGATGTGTTTGTCTCAAAGTAGTGGGAGATTTCGGCGGCTATGTGAGCTTTCGTTTGGGGATTAAGAAGGAGTCTGTCGTTCAATCTCCATACAGGGTGGCGAGCGGGTGGGTGTGGGCCTGCGACATCTACGGTGACCGGACCGTGGTCTGACCACGTGTTGGGGTGGATGGAGGTATCAATGATACTTTGTGCAGGCTCCGAACTCAGGAAAATCATGTCTAATCTCGTGTAAACATCGTATATGGAGGAGTAGTAAGTATAGTCTTTGGCAGTCGGCTCTTTTACTCTCCATGCATCGAAAAGAAGGTGTCGTGACAGCAGGAGGTTCAAAGCGGTTGCATTGCGCGTATGTAAGGGGCGCATGGATCTGGGCAGAGGTTTAGATCTGTCCAGAGTGCTGTCTAGAGTCACATTAAAGTCCCCCCCTAGTACCACATTGCCGCGTCTGTGTAGGGCTAAGAGGTTATTTAAGGAGTGGAAAAAGGGAGCCTGGGTCTGATTTGGAGCGTAAGCATTTAGGAATGTATAGGGGGTCCCGTTTAACAATCCTACTAACAACAAGTATCTGCCTTCAGGGTCGCTCACTATTTCAGAGGGGATGAAATCTAAATGATTAGCAAAGAGTATAGAAACCCCTTTCTTCTTGTGTATGGGGTCACAAGCATGGAAAGTGTGCGGGAAGTGTTTGGACTTAAGTGCTGGGTGTGATTTACCTGAGAAGTGGGTCTCCTGTAGGAAGACAATATCGCCTTTAAGTTGTTTAAGGGATTGAAATAAAAGGGAACGTTTGCGTGGGCTATTTAGACCTTTCGTGTTCAATGTGATTATCCTAAGGACCATGGTTTGAGAACAGAGCACTTTTCATGTGGGAGCGCGCCAGCGGAGTTCCGAAAGACAGGGGGGAAGGAAAAGGAAAGAGGATCAGGAAGAAAGGGAGAGAAAGGGTAGGAGAACAGATGGAGAACAAGCATAAATTAGCATCAGTGGTTAAAGAGCGGAGGGAGTCCGTTCTCGTCAGTCGGACCCAAGGGAGAGACAGACCCGCAGGTCTAGGTCGTCCGACGTCGACCCTAAAGGTCGAGTGGGGGGTGGGTGAACCCAGCTGCTCAGAGAGGAGACCGGGTCCCGTGTGCGATCATACTATATTTAAATGTACGCAATATGAGTAATAATCTAGGGGAGCTTAAAGGGGAGGGGGGAAGGGGGGGGGGGGGGTAACAGCATTAGTAGGATTGGGGGTTAACAAGGCATTCTGAACGCATATTACTAGCAATAATATTAAGACCTGTGTGAGGTAGAAAAGGAGAACAAGAAAAAAACAAAACTCACCCCCTACGGGCCTCCCGGGACCGAAGCCTACGCGGCCAGCCACGAAGAACCCCGGCCCCGAGGGCCCGCACGGGTCTCCCCACAACAGGATCGACAAGACCTTACATGGTAGACATTATCTTAACCCAATGCTCCACATCGTATGGGGATCTTGGCATATTGCAGAAAGACCCCCTGTAGGCCGTCGTGGGCTCGTGTGGCCACAAGTCCTATCCTGGGCATCTATACATGGTAGTTCATGTATCTGGGGAGGTGTGTGATGCAGGTCCGACGGTGGTCCAATCTGAGGCTGGAGCTGTGAGAGAAGGGGAGGTGTTGACTGGGAGAGAGTGATGAGGGGTGGCCGGAGGGCCAGAGATGTTCAGATGTTGTAGTAGCTGAAGGGCCTCATCTGGAGATCTAGCGGAGAGGAATTTGCCATCTGCTCTAACTTGGAGTGCAAAGGGGAAGCCCCATCTGTATCGGATATTATGATCTCTTAGGGTTTTGGTTATGTCTTTTAATTCCCTCCGTCTGTTCAGCGTGACCGGCGACAGGTCCTGGAAAATCAAGAGATCAGACCCTTCGAACGGGATCGTCGTCATCCTCCTAGTTTTGGCGTAGACTTGGTCTTTGACCGCGAAATAATGAAAGCGGAGGATTACGTCTCTTGGTGTTTTAGCATCTTGGGATCTAGGACGTAGAGCCCTGTGAGCCCTGTCCAGAAGAAGCATATCGTCTGGAACGGAGGGAGCAAGATAACGGAAGAGGCGGAGCAGATAGTCCGTAAGGTGGTTTTGTTCTATCGTCTCGGGGACGTTACGAATTCTTATATTGTTCCGGCGCCCCCTGTTATCCAAATCTTCCTGTTTGTCCGCTAGGAGCATGACATCCGTGCGCATTTGTGATATCTCCTGTTCTGATTCTTGTTGGAAGGCGATAAGCTCTTCCTGTTTTCTTTCGATGGCATCTACTCTGGTGCCCAGGCCATCCACGTCCGATTTTAGACCCGAGATAGCCTCTTGTACTTCTGCACGTATTGATTTTTTGATATTGCGCATCTCGGATAGGAGGAGGGCGACATCAGCCTTTGTGGCGGGAGTGGAGGAAGAGTCATCGTCTGAATCTTTGTCAGATATTGCTGGAGTAGGTGGGGGTGAGGTTGCTCTCCGGGTGGAGGATGGAGCAGAATTTTTGAAGTAGCCCACCAGGTTATGGGCGTTCGTCTTTTTCCCCCCTTTAGGCATAGTGGCGGAGGCGAGGTAGGTTATTTGTCAACACCTGGGAAGGATGAGGGGAGCTCCTATATCATTAGGATCACACACGAGACCAAGTGTAGTACATATCGAGATCACATGCTAGGCGCTTTGGAGAAGATGGTCAGACGGGCCCAGTCGGGCGTGCCATGTCCTGTGGGTGGTGGTCGAGCCTCAGCGCAGTAAGTGTACGCTCTCAAATACCAGCAGGTTTATGGTCCACCGGCGACCGGGGTTTCTTTTAGAGATGCCCAAGGCCCTGTCGGCGTAGTGTGTGTGGTAGCGAGGGGAGGGCCGATGACTCCTCAGGGTGTTCAGGTAGTACCGGAATAGTGGTAATGGTGTTCCAAGGTGCTGTTTGGTCTGATAGTACCAGCTCGTCAGAGCACCTATAGAACACGGTTGAATGTTCAGGGGGTAGAGGTGAGAGCAGATTAAGGTATTCTCACGGCCACACGGCAGTAAGCTGATCCGCCGTTTGATGCAGGGGGGTCTCAGGCTAAGCTCCTGTCTCTGTGCAGCTTGTGTGCTGTGACTTTGGCTTTCAATATGGCCGCCGCTGCTGTGCTGGGCTGAGGTATGTGGATTTATGTGTGGGGTCTGCGGGCTTTAGAGGGGTTTCCCCGTTATATTATGGTACCTGTGCAACCCAGGGAGGTCTGCAGGTTGACAGGAGGGCTCCAGGAGTGTCCGCAGGGCGCCGTCCGGTCCCGCCACAGTCGCGCACCGTTCCGGAGCCTCCCGCCGGGACGTCCCTAAACTCTAGGCCCCGGCTTCAGTGAGCGGCGTAGGCCTCACCTCCGCAGCAACTTGCTGCTTGACGTCGCTGCTCGGGATCGCACAGCAGGGCTCTCACTGGCACATATAGAGTGCTTGGGGGTGTTCAGGACCGGGTGTGGTCACGTGGATAGCGGTCTGATGATGTGCTCCAGGGGGCAGGGGAGAGATGTGTGCTTTCCCCCCGCCGCTACGGAGCTGTGCGTCGGCTCGGGTGTAAAGCCGTCAATAGGCTTCTCGTCCCCGCTGCAGAGGGGAGCTGGAGGATAGCGGGCCCCGGGGGCCGGTCGCGTCCGGCTACCAGGCGGGTGGAAGAGGCGGGGGGGGGGGAGGTCGCGTCAGGCAGCCCGGCGGCCTCCGCAGCTCCGGGGGACAACGGGCGCCTCGGCAAGCAGGGAAGCCCCGATCACGGAGCAGACTCACCCACCCAGCGGGGCACGAATCTCCGTCCGGAAGGTCCAAGCAGGGCGGCTGTATGCCCAGGGGAAACCGACCGCGGCAGGGCTCTCCTCTCCAGCGGCCGATCCGGGCCGTCTCTCAAATCGAGGCCGGAGCTTCACCTTGGGGGGAAGGCCGCAATCCGCAGGAGCACTTAAAAGTGCTCCCCGACTCCGCGGGTCCCCCCAAACAGCAACAGCAGGACGGATGGGCGTTTGTGGCTGACAGAGACTGGCTGGGAGTGTGGAAATGTGCTTTTGTTAGCTGTTTTTGCAGGAGCTGAGGAGATGCACAGCTTCTCTCCACAGCAGCCAGGCCACGCCCCAGATTTAAGCTGTTTTTTAGGGTTTTTTTTTTTAAAACACCCGAATCCAAAACACACCCAAATCTGACAAAAAAATTTCAGGGAGGTTTTGCCAAAACGCGTCCGAATCCAAAACACGGCCGCGGAACCGAAACCAAAACACAAAACCCGAAAAATGTCCGGTGCACATCACTAGTATAAACTGGTCCAAATCATTTATTATGCCTGTCATTGGCTCCCCTACCCCTGTTCCAAAAATTTCTTTGCCGCTATGTTGGACAGACCAACTTAAATACCTGGGAATCCAAGTTACGAATAACCCTTCTGACTTTATACCTCTGAACCTTGACCCGGCTCATGCAACAGATTACACGTAAATCGAAAACTTGGTGTAAGCTCCCGTTGACAGTGACTGGCAGGGTTAGCCTCATTAAAATTATAGTGTTGCCCAAAAATATTGTATATTATCTTGCAATCTCAAGTATATATTTTCCCGGCGTTTTTTAGGAAACTAAATAGTATATTATTGTCCTTGATTTGGGACAAGAGACCTAGAATACAGTTGAATACCCTCGCCAGACAAAAAGCTGATGGTGGATTGGCTTTACCCAATTTTCAATTGTATTATAACGCTGCTCAGTTGTCACACATTAGTACCTGGATACAATGGGTGTTTCTCCAGTGCTACTATTCAGGCCTTTCATCTGCGCAGGTTCTACTGAGCGGAAATGTTTCTTGGTTCTCACCTCCTATTTTTTAGGCTATGAAAATTTGGCTTGCCCTAAGGGTTCTACTCAAGTTTGATGGTCTGAACCCGGATACTCCCCTTTAGTAATCTACTTGGCTCCCTGAATTAAAAACTCTTGAGGGAAGGGAGGTTTGGGCTTCTCATTCAATAGTCACCATATCCCAATTGTACAGTGACGGCACATTCAAATCTTTCCAGCAATTGAAGGATGAGTTTCATTTGCATAATTCTTACTTTTATAGATTCCTACAACTTCGACATGTCCTACAATCTCAGTTCAAGGAATCACCCCCAGTACTCCTCCCATTTTCCATTAAGACCTTTTTAAGCACACTGGGTCGAGTGAAGGTGATTTCTTTCACCTACTCGTACCTTCTTACTAAATTTCACATAGACTCTCTCTCACGTCTCCGTGAGCAATGAGCATGGGATCTAGGCCCCATAGATGTAGATCACTGGGAGCTCGCCCTGGAGTATCCGTGTATGGTCACTAAGTCCCTTAGGTTTCAACAGATACAGTTATTTATCTTGCATAGAATTTATTTGACACCAGCCAGGCTGGCTAGGTTTGAGGCTGGTAACTTGGATGTTTGCTCTAAATGCGGGGCCAATGGGGGATCCTTTTGGCACCTTGTATGGGACTGTCCATCCATACAGGTGTTTTGGTCTGGGATCAGGTCAATTCTGGAACGGTCGGGGATATCTAGAAGCATGCTTACCCCAAGACTTTGTATACTGGAAATGGGGGGCCATGAATCCTGGTCCAAATGGGAGGGCCTCTATGCTCGCAATATCTGCGCCCTGGCTAAGGTATGTATTGCGAGATCGTGGATGGCTTCTCACTGTCCTTCGATATCAGCTTTTAAAGACCGTTACATATATATGAAAAACAATGCTATTTCTAAATTCGAGAAAATCTGGTCCCCTTGTATTGAATCTGCATACTCCTCTCCTGCCATTTCGCTTTAGAGGGTCATGAGTTCCACTGATGATCTGCGCCCTCGGTGTTGCCGTGCTGATGCGTTCTTTATATACACTGCTACTTAATTTCATGTTCTCTATTCTATTCCCTTCTCGTTCTTAACTTTGGGTTTTCTCGTTTTTTTGTTTTTTTGTTGCTTGGGTTTTGTTGTTCTTTTAATTTTATATCGGGCTTTATTTAAGCCTAACAGTTATTTTGCAAATGCAAACTACATGGGAAGACATTTTTTTTTTACAATGTTGACTGATATATTGTTTATAGATTTTGCTACTTCCTTACACCTTATGTATTAGCTGCATTTCGTGAGCAACTATAGATGTGGTGCATATTTGTTTTTCCTGTGTCCATGTTTCACAATGATGTAATGCACAATATGTTACATTTGTCCTCAAGTGTACTATGTGATATCTGTATACTCAATCCTTCTTGAATAAAAAATTACTCTATTTAAAAAGAAATTGCTTTAGAGCACCTGATTCTATTCTATACATATTTTGTGTTTATATATTTTAGTATAAATCACATCATGTAACTAACTTACACTATAAAACTTACGGCTAGCGTCTCAGGCCTGAGTGCGTTTCTCCATCCTGTCCCCTGCCCTCACTGTGTTGGCTTTTTGTAGTACTGATCCTTTGTACTTTTGCAATATGTATGTAATTTTGTATTCACTGAATGGCTCTGGTGACATAGAAATAGAAGAAGAATAAATATAACTCATACTGTTGCCTATATTTGTGTCATCACAGGACAGGAATAAATGACTGCAGTTACATTATATGTGGCATGCAAGCATGGGTTTTATATTAAAATGACTCTGTGTAGGGTCTTTTTTGTTTTTCCAAATCGTTTAGAAAAGAACATATGATTGATAGCATTATTAAGGAATTTAGGACATGATTCAGAGGAGGTCTTTTGTCACAGCCACTACTGTGGCTGTATGGTAATGCCGCCCCTGTTAGGCATCCTAATGACACAAAGGCGTACCACTGATGAGACGTCAGCCGCAGCATCGGGCATTAGAGCAACCCTATGGTTGCTAAGCAAGTCTGACGGTACATGACCACCAGTGCCAGTGGAAGTGCATGTTTGATGCAGCCCCTGACACTGTCACGCCTGCTGCCGCCAATGGGATCCGGTCTGAAGATCGACAGTGTCTAGGTCGACAATGTTTAGGTCGACCACTATAGGTCGACAGTCACTAGGTCGACATGGATGGAAGGTCGACAGGGTTTCTAGGTCGACATGTGCTAGGTCGACAGGTCTAAAGGTCGACATGAGTTTTTCACATTTTTTTTCTTTTTTTGAATTTTTTCATACTTAACGATCCACGTGGACTACGATTGGAACGGTAAAGTGTGCCGAGCGAAGCGTTTAGCGAAGCGAAGGCACCATGCGAGGGGACGCGGTGCACTAATTTGGGATCCCGGTCACTCTACGAAGAAAACGACACACACAAAAAAAATCCTCATGTCGACCTTTAGACCTGTCGACCTAGCACATGTCGACCTAGAAACCCTGTCGACCTTCCATCCATGTCGGCCTAGTGACTGTCGACCTATAGTGGTCGACCTAAACATTGTCGACCTAGACACTGTCGATTTGATGAACCACACCCGCCGCCAATAGCCACACCTCTGCAGTCACCACCCAGGAAACCCATTGGTCTCTCCATGCAATTTCCGGATTTTACGATCTGCATAGGACGCATGCACAGTGCATTGTGGATGCATGAGCAGAAGTAAAACATCATATGATTTTGTTTTATTTGTATCCACCTCTTTATAACCCCTTAATCCCCAGGGCTAGCAGTGAATAAGGTTACCACCTCTTCCAGTAAGAGAAGTACCAGACGTCATATATGCATTAATTATAATTTGACTGGTCTGAGTGGTAAATACCAGGCAGATGGCAGCTGTAATATTAAGACACCGCTAATTTTCCCTATAGGTAAATTGGACTCATACTCCCAACATCTCTGCATCTGTTATGTGCTTTTCTGCTAAATGCTGTTAGGTAAATTGGACTCTCTGTAGGCAGGTAATCATTGTGTATTAGTGGGGGTGTACTGGACTCTATGTTCACACTTTGGGGGTGATTCAGACCTGATCGCTGGGCTGCTAACTTTGCTGTCCTGCGTTCAGATAGGCGCCGCCCAAGTGTGCGAATGCATGTGTACTCCAAGGTGCAAAAATCCAGTATGTGCAGTCTCTGCACAGCCCAGGACTTACTCCTCCAGTGCGATGAGAACAGGCTGATCGGGACTGGAGTTGACGTCAGACACCCTCCCTGAAAATGCTTGGGAACGCCTGCGTTTTTCCGGACACTCCCAGTAAACGGTCAGTTATACCACCTGTCATGTTAAATACAGAAAGGCGGATCACAAATTATATGTGATCTAAGGTGGGGTGATTACCTGCAGGAATAATCACCAATAATGTTTTCAAGGTGACTATATATATATATATATATATATATATAGTATTCTTTCAGCCTAGATGTGACAAAATGGCTGACAGGCAATGTCCTGCGTTTAACCTCCATACATCCAGGCTGGGGGAGATCTGCAGACCGTAAAGTATGACATGTGCAATGACCAGACCAGAAGTTATAAGTACTGATAAGAGGTAGAATTGTATATTGTCCAAAATATAAATTATCTGTGGCCTGGATCCTGACATGACCATTGTAAAGGGGATTACATTTTTACATCAAAAGTAGATATTGCCTAGCTCTGGACATTGAGGGCTGATAAGGCCAATTTGTTTGTTATGTCAACAGAGGGGCTGTAAACAGGCCAGGGAAGTGTGTCCAAATGTCCTGATTGGAATGCAGGGATCCTATTTCCTGGCTAATGTCATAAACCTCACTCTCTTTGAAAGAGATTCATACAGTACGCCTTTGGGCTACACCCCTTACCTCCCCCCTTAGCTGTGGCCAAGCACCAAGTATGTAAAACTAGTGTATGGGTAGTGTCCAGCAGGGAAGTAGTTAAAAATCCCAAGGGAGGGGGCCTGACGAAGCTGGAGACTATATCTGTCTCCCTCATGGAAACTGAAAGGGTGATCTCTTGGGGATACAGCAGTTACATGCTGGAGATTACCTGAGTTATTCTGTGAAATCCCCCACAACGGAAACCACGAAGTCCATTTGAATAAGTGAATTAGGGTTTCTGCAGTTTTTATTCCTTTTCATTTATTGAGATTGCTGTATCCTGTGTGTGTTTTTAAAATATTCTTAATAATCTTTGTAACCTTTTTGTAACTAAAGCTCTGAAGTATTCTTGAAATTAAAATTCTAATTTTAGTTCTGATTCTGTGATTCTTATGAATTTAGAGCCTGTGTGGCTCACGCCTACCTATTTTTCTAAGTATTGCAGTGTGCGTGTGACAGGTAAAGCTAAAGACGCCTGCAACGTCCGTAATACGTTGAAAAATCTTTGCTGGTGGCAGATGATGGTATTTAAGTAATCCCGTGTGTCAAAAGTGACCCCGCGCGGCGCATGTGGCAATTCTCAAATTGTTGTATTTGTGGAATTGGCCGGCAGCATCGTCACACCACCCACAAATGGCCTCTTCCTGTCAATCATTTTACAAACCCCCGTGCGATTGGAATTTTCGCACCATCCTGTCGCTGACCGGCGATGCCCGTTGTTGTTGGCCAACATGCATGTGCAATCTATTGCTGATCGCCAGCTGTGCAAAAATGCACAGCAGCGATCAGGTCTGAATCACCCCCCCTTGTTGTATGCAGATGTGTCCTTATACAGCTTTGCCTGTGATGCGACCATTGGCCGGCATAATACATCATTTTGAAAACACTGGGTAGCAATCTTGAACAAATGCTCCCTTGATTTGATGCTTTTTGTCAATGAGGAGGCAACAAGGGAGCAAAACAAAACTAAAGAAAGGATTACAATTTTGAAACAGCTAATAAAAACCCCATCACTGAGGATAAATCATGTGATTGGTTGGACAAGTTGAATACCCAAGTGAGTGAGCTATGAGTGGGTCTGTGAGTGCTGTAAAGCCAATGTGTGCTGCAAGGGGCTCAGAAGGGGGGGAGTGAGGATTGGTATCAGCGCCCATTTTGTGCACTGATACTGCTTATCCCCATGTAAAACTCAGTGACAGGGTTACTATGCGCCCCTGTCTATATCTACAAGATAGCATGCTGATATGCAGGGTGTTGTGGTTTCACTGTCCATTGAAATTACTGGGAAATCGCTCTCATCTTGTTCCTGATTCGGAGGTGCAGGCAGTTGGCCGATGTAATTGTGCACATACATCTAAGTCCCGATGGTTACCGCATGGAGAACAGGGAGTGGGCGTGTCGCTGACAGTGGCTGCATCTAAAGATGCAACACCACTCATACAGGACGCCATGTTCAGATGGAGAAACTGCGCCTGCCATAGAGCTTCCATGGTGCTCGTGGTGGTGCATTTAAAGATGCACAGAGATGGATATGCACCACTGTAGGTAGCTGTCTCACACTGAATCACATCGGCCACACATCGGCTACAAGATTTTACAACAAGATAATAAAGTACGAGAGTGTATTATACCAACAAAGCCCAATTTAATTTTCATAAAGAATAAGTCTTTAAGAAATATCCTAGCGCCTAGTTACTTAAAACCACTGTTGACTAAAAAAATCCTAAAGAAAATTCCACCTGGTTAAAACCTATACTTGTTTTTTTCAAGTGTGGTGGCTCTAGGTGTACTACATGTCATCAAGTACCAAAAACGCCCCTAATCCCAGGGTTTAAAGGAGGCCAACAGATTGTCCCTAAAAGCTTCATTAACTGCAATACAGAGTACTCCATTTACCTACTGATTTGCGGCTGCAATCTGCGATATGTAGGCAGAACTACTCTCAAAATAAAGACAAGATTTATAGAACATTGTAGAAACATACTGAACCATGTTCAGACCCATAGGGGTATATGCAATTGCAGTCGAATTCATGAAAATGTCGAAAAACGGGGCATTTTCGACAAAAAAAACATGTCGATTTTGATTCGACAATGCAGTACAGCACTTTTCGTCAAAATACCTGCCGTTTCAGATTTGACTTTTTGCAAATCGACATTTTCAAAATTCGACATGTCTGCAATGGTCAAAATGCGGCTTTTCAACAAAAGTATATTTAATTGAAGAATGTCGATTCGGCAACAGTGCTTTTCGACAGTATTTTCGTCAATTTCACTCCGCATCACTTTGCTGGCGGAATCTAATAAAAAAATTTAAAAACATGTTTTTTTTGTTTTTTTTTATTGCTAATAGCATATCTATTTTTATTAGAAGGGATTATGTACTTGGTTTGTCTATTTTTGACCCACAAGTATTTTTTAAAAGATTTTTAAAAAGAATATTGTTTTCTTCACTCTACTGAGGGGAATGTACCCATGCTTCAACAGTTTTACCCAGTATACACTTCTGCAAAACCACTCCAGTATTGGACCAGTTTACCCCACTCTACCATGGACGTCCTACTTGTGATGTGGACCTGAAGCACCGCCATGTTAGAGTCACTCTTTCAGGTGAGATGTATTGGCCAAAACTCCATCTTGTCTGAGTAACCTGTGTATATGCGCAGTGTTGCTGGGACCTTTTGTTCTTTCCCAGGGTGGAGGAAACACTCTCAAATTACCTCCTTATTCTCTTCCGCAGATCTTGTGGAGTATCCTTCCCGATTTGCAGGAACCAGCCTGGATTTGAAGGGACCGGACAGTTCCCCTGATGTACCATGGGCGACCTACTTGTGATGTGGACCTGAACCTCCGCCATGTTGCAGACAACCCCCCTCAGGTGAGATGTATTGCCCAAAACTCCCTCTTGTCCAAGTAACACCGGCATATCTAAGGTGCAGCCCTCCGGCATTTGCAAAACTGCACATCCAATCATGCCCTGATACACCAATGTTTACGCTGTGTCAGGGAATGTTTGGATGTGTAGTTCTCAAGTGCCGGAGGGTTGCATTTGGGACCAAGGCCGCTGTAACCTGCTTGTGTCAAAAGTGTTGCTTGTACCTAGTCTTTTCCTAGAAGGGTGACACTATTACCAATACCTGGAACTTCATACTATTCTCTTCCACAGGTCTTGCGGAGTATCCTTCCCAAGTTGCGTGGATGTGAAGAGACACGACACCTCCCCTGATGTACCATGGGTGACCTACTTGTGATGTGGACCTGAACCTCCGCCATGTAGCAGACAACCCCCCTCAGGTGAGATGTATTGCCCAAAACTCCCTCTTGTCCAAGTAACCCTGGCATGTCTAAGGTGCAGCCCTCCGGCATTTGCAAAACTGCACATCCAATCATGCCCTGATACACCAATGCTTATGCTGTGTCAGGGAATGTTTGGATTTGTAGTTTCTTAAGTGCCGGAGGGTTGCATTTGGGACAAAGGCCGCTGTAACCTGCTTGTGTCAAAAGTGTTGCTTGTACCTAGTCTTTTCCTAGAAGGGTGACACTATTACCAATACCTGGAACTTCATACTATTCTCTTCCACAGGTCTTGTGGAGTATCCTTCCCAAGTTGCGTGGATGTGAAGAGACACAACACTTCCCCTGATGTACCATGGGCGACCTAACACAATACCACTGCATCTCTGAAATACCATATTTTACATTTTATTTACCAATAATTTAAAGAAAAACACACAAAACTTCTTATTTTAAAAATTTATTGAAGAAATATAATTGTATTTAATTTTGGATTAAAAAATAAAATGTAATAAAACAAAAAAAGTAGTGTTTGTTCTTCTTTACATTCTTTTCTTGTGTAGATATCTGTGAAATTTTTTTCTCCATATTAAGTAAAGACACTGTTCATTCCTTTCCCAAGAACATTTGTGGAACCAGCCAGCCCAGCATGACCCATTGCTGGACTGTGTTGTTCCCCAAGGGCAGGCGGTCCAAAGTGGCAGAGTGGTGTCAGTGGTCAGCACTTTGACACGCCTGCACTTGTGGAACCACCCAGCCCAGCATGACCCATTGCTGGACTGTGTTGTTCCCCAAGGGCAGGCGGTCCAAAGTGGCAGAGTGGTGTCAGTGGTCAGCACTTTGACACGCCTGCACGTGTGGAACCACCCAGCCCAGCATGACCCATTGCTGGACTGTGTTGTTCCCGAAGGGCAGGCGGTCCAAAGTGGCAGAGTGGTGTCAGTGGTCAGCACTTTGACACGCCTGCACGTGTGGAACCACCCAGCCCAGCATGACACATTGCTGGACTGTGTTGTTCCCCAAGGGCAGGCGGCCCAAAGTGGCAGAGTGGTGTCAGTGGTCAGCACTTTGACACGCCTGCACTTGTGGAACCACCCAGCCCAGCATGACCCATTGCTGGACTGTGTTGTTCCCCAAGGGCAGGCGGTCCAAAGTTTCTTGAATATATACATTGAAACATGGCTTTATTCACCTTGGTACGCACAACACGAACTACGCCATCCACTTCAATTTTCCACCCAATCCTATGAAGAAGCCAAAAATAAACACTAGTGAATAGTAAATTCACACAACAGTGAAAGCCTATTTTACACCAATACAAAAAGGAGTTTGTTTAAAAAAAAAAAAAGTGGTATCAGAATAGCTCTTTGGCCCATCATACATGTAGCCATAAGGAGCTTTCATCAGTTACCACACGCGCCCGCATACATGCCCGTGCATGTATGCCTAGACATAAAGCTCCTTGGTAGTATCCGGTCGAGAGAGGGGGAGCCCAACACAAACATAAAACATTAATAAGAAAAAAAAAATAATGGGAGGGGGAGAAAGGGAAACATGAAACATAAGAGTAAATAATAAAACAATACGACCGGGCTTATGGTGGTTGTCCGTCCGGATCCTCTTCTTCCTCCTGATGGGGCGTCGATGCCCTGGGCGGCTGGGGAGTGCGTTGACTTGGCCTCGGTGGCAGTGCGGGTGTAGATGATGCGGCCGGTGTTGGTGGTGGAGGCATCTGGTGGGTGGGGTACATCTCTGTATATCCTTGGTACAGCTGTGACCGTCTATACCAGGATGGTGGTGGAGGAAGGGAAGGAGGCGTCCGTGTGGCTTGTGATGGCGGATGTGGTAGTTCACCAGCGTGTTGATGAGCTGGCTCTGGGAGCTTATCGTACATCATCTGCAGTGTGGTTGCGATGATCTGTTGGCTGGATGCCGAATGTCGTTGGCTCTCCGACATGTTGTCAACGCTGTGTGCCAGGCATGATGTGTTATCCACCAGCCGGTTGATGGATGTGGCCAGAACGTGAAGGATGTCCATAGTCTCCCTGTGATCTTCTTGTCTGGTCTTTTGCATTTCTGCCGTGCTGTCGGCATGAGCCTTTTGCATTTCAACCAGACCATTGCCATCTTCTCCATTATCTTCTCAATGGCATCCAGTCTGGTTTCAATGACATTCGTGTAGGTATCCTGGCGGGCAGTCATCTCTGCTGCCAGGGTGTGTACCCTCTGAACATTTGAAGGATCCTGCCCTTCCTGTACGTCTGCCACCAATTGCATTTGTGCAGCTGAAAAGAAAATTAGAAATTAGTATACACATTCATACATTTGTTTGAAGGCTCACAATTTGATATTTACTCACACAGGGATGTAGAAACAGCGGGCTGCTGCACTTCCACCTCGTCGTCCGACGAATCCTATACAAAAATGGCAACCCCCCCTCCCCCCCCAAAAAATAAAATAAAAATAAAAACCTTCTCCATCCGGTGGTGCCGCTGCTCCAGGAGGTCCAGGAGCTTCACTTGTCCTCAATTCTGGAGACTTTTCAAGGGTCTGGCTGGATACGTCTGCACGGCTGTCTTCAAACCCAAGAAAAGTCTTGTCCATTAACCCTGTAGACTCAAACAGTTCGGCTGCTGGGTCCACAAGGGTAGTGTCTTGTTGAGGCTCTTCGGTCACAGTCCCAGAGCTCCTGGAGAGATGACGAGCTGGTGATGGCCTGCGCGCAGGAGATGTAGTTTGGCGCCCAGCTGGTGGTGTGGTCGCCGACGGTGTCTGGCGCGCAGGTGAGGTTCTGCGCGCTGATGTCTGGCGTGCAGGTGATGGTCTGCGCGCTAGCGATGTCTGGCGTGCAGGTGACTTTCTGCGCGCTAACGATGTCTGGCGAGCAGGTGACTTTCTGCGCGCTGACGATGTGTGGTGCGCAGGTGATGATCTGCGCGCTGCTGATGCTTGCTGCGCAGGTGATGGTCCGCGCGCTGCTGCGGATGCCTGCTGCGCAGGTGATGGTCCGCGCGCTGGCGATGTCCTGCGCGCAGGTGATGTTCACTGGGCAGGCGTGTCTGGGGAAAAAGAACAAACACATTAGCAAATAAAAAAAATAAAAAAAAAGATTAGTGCAGCTCATCTGAATGTATTCTTACCATCAGGCCTCCTTTTGGACTGCTTGTCTCCTGCCGTCTTCCGTCTTCTGGGCGGTTCTTCCTCCTCGGGAAAGCCAGCAGGACGGCTAGAGTCCACACCTCCGCGAACTCCTTGGACCATGACAGGGTTCATGCGCCTTTTAATAACTTCCTCCCAGGGTAGCCACTTCAGATTGAGAGCCGGACCACCTCCCGTAGCTGTCTCTTGTCGGCGCTGAATCCCCATCTTCTTCTTGGTCTGTCTGCGGCAATCACTGTACCGCTTCATGCAGTTTCTGGTGCTCCGGCGGTTTCCAGATACTGCAGTGACTTGTCTCGCGATGGCATCCCAGATGTTTCGCTTGGTCTTAGCTGCTGTGGTCTCTGCCCTTGGTCCATACAGAACGTCGTTGGACCTGTCGACGCCATCCACTAGGGCACAGTTTTCCGCCTCAGTGAATCTGGGTCCACGCGGCTTCTTCTGTCCTGCGTCTTCACTAGAGGCTTCCTCCTCCGACTGCTCCTCTGGCTGGCTTCTTGCCTTTAGGGATAAAAAAAACAAAACATGCATTTAATAAGATCGGTATGTACCTGTGAATGTGTCAGTATCCCTGGCAGTGCACAAAGATACCTGTAGGTGTTAGTGATGAGCGGGTTCGGATCCTCGGAATCCGACCCGCCCGAACTTCACCATTTTTTTACACGGGTCCGAGCGACTCGGATCCTCCCGCCTTGCTCGGTTAACCCGAGCGCGCCCGAACGTCATCATCCCGCTGTCGGATTCTCGCGAGACTCGGATTCTATATAAGGAGCCGCGCGTCGCCGCCATTTTCACACGTGCATTGAGATTGATAGGGAGAGGACGTGGCTGGCGTCCTCTCCGTTATAGTAGAACACAGAGTGACTTAGTTAGTTATAATTGTGGGGAGGATTGGGGACGGGGAGCAGCTGTTAGGGAGTACAGTGCAGGGTTTTTATTATACCACCAGTGAGTTTAATCCTTTGTTTCTCTGCCTGAAAAAAACGCTCCGACCACCATATCTGTGCTCACTCGGTGTGCTGCACTGCTGCATGATATATCTGTGCTGAGTGCACTGCTCTGCTCACACTGCCTAATTGTGGGGACTGGGGAGCAGTTATAGCAGGAGTACAGTGCACAGTTTTGCTGACAGTGACCACCAGTCCAGTATACGTTTGTCTGCCTGAAAAACACTCCTGTGTTTTTTTTTTCTTCATACTAGTTTAGCAGTCTGCTGACAGTGTCCACCAGGTCCGTTATACAGTATATTATATATATAAGCAGCAGTACGGTAGGCCACGGCTGTACCTACCTCTGTGTCGTCACTCGTCGTCCATAAGTAATATAATACTATACTATCCATCCATCTACATTGTATACCTGTGGTGTTTTTTTTTCTTCATACTAGTTTAGCAGTCTGCTGACAGTGTCCACCAGGTCCGTTATACAGTATATTATATATATAAGCAGCAGTACGGTAGGCCACGGCTGTACCTACCTTTGTGTCATCAGTGCACTCGTCGTCCATAAGTAATATAATACTATACTATCCATCCATCTACATTGTATACCTGTGTTGTTGTTTTTTTCTTCATCCTAGTTTAGCAGTCTGCTGACAGTGTCCACCAGGTCCGTTATACAGTATATTATATATATAAGCAGCAGTACGGTAGGCCACGGCTACCTCTGTGTCGTCAGTACACTCGTCGTCCATAAGTAATATAATACTATACTATCCATCCATCTACATTGTATACCTGTGTTGTTTTTTTTCCCTTCATCCTAGTTTAGCAGTCTGCTGACAGTGTCCACCAGGTCCGTTATACAGTATATTATATATATAAGCAGCAGTACGGTAGGCCACGGCTGTACCTACCTCTGTGTCGTCAGTGCACTCGTCGTCCATAAGTAATATAATACTATACTATCCATCCATCTACATTGTATACCTGTGTTGTTGTTTTTTTCTTCATCCTAGTTTAGCAGTCTGCTGACAGTGTCCACCAGGTCCGTTATACAGTATATTATATATATAAGCAGCAGTACGGTAGGCCACAGCTGTACCTACCTCTGTGTCGTCACTCGTCGTCCATAAGTAATATAATACTATACTATCCATCCATCTACATTGTATACCTGTGGTGTTTTTTTTTTCTTCATACTAGTTTAGCAGTCTGCTGACAGTGTCCACCAGGTCCGTTATACAGTATATTATATATATAAGCAGCAGTACGGTAGGCCACGGCTGTACCTACCTCTGTGTCGTCACTCGTCGTCCATAAGTAATATAATACTATACTATCCATCCATCTACATTGTATACCTGTGGTGGCTTTTAGTTGTGCGCAAAATATGGAGAACAAAAATGTGGAGGTTAAAAAATAGGGAAAGATCAAGATCCACTTCCACCTCGTGCTGAAGCTGCTGCCACTAGTCATGGCCGAGACGATGAAATGCCATCAACGTCGTCTGCCAAGGCCGATGCCCAATGTCATAGTACAGAGCATGTAAAATCCAAAACACAAAAGATCAGTAAAAAAATGACCCAAAAATCAAAATTAAAAGCGTCTGAGGAGAAGCGTAAACTTGCCAATATGCCATTTACGACACGGAGTGGCAAGGAACGGCTGAGGCCCTGGCCTATGTTCATGGCTAGTGGTTCAGCTTCACATGAGGATGGAAGCACTCATCCTCTCGCTAGAAAAAAGAAAAGACTTGCGGCAAAAGCACAGCAAAGAACTGTGCGTTCTTCGAAATCCCAAATCCCAAAGGAGAGTCCAATTGTGTCGGTTGCGATGCCTGACCTTCCCAACACTGGACGGGAATAGCTTGCGCCTTCCACCATTTGCACGCCCCCTGCAAGTGTTGAAAGGAGCACCCGCAGTCCAGTTCCTGATAGTGAAATTGAAGATGTCAGTGTTGAAGTACACCAGGATGAGGATATGGGTGTTGCTGGCGCTGGGGAGGAAATTGACACGGAGGATTCTGATGGTGAGGTGGTTTGTTTAAGTCAGGCACCCGGGGAGACACCTGTTGTCCATGGGAGGAATATGGCCATTGACATGCCTGGTGAAAATACCAAAAAAATCAGCTCTTCAGTGTGGAAGTATTTCAACAGAAATGCGGACAACAGGTGTCAAGCCGTGTGTTGCCTTTGTCAAGCTGTAATAAGTAGGGGTAAGGACGTTAACCACCTCGGAACATCCTCCCTTATACGTCACCTGCAGCGCATTCATAATAAGTCAGTGACAAGTTCAAAAACTTTGGGCGACAGCGGAAGCAGTCCACTGACCAGTAAATCCCTTCCTCTTGTAAAGCTCGCGCAAACCACACCACCAACTCCCTCAGTGTCAATTTCCTCCTTACCCAGGAAAGCCAATAGTCCTGCAGGCCATGTCACTGGCAAGTCTGACGAGTCCTCTCCTGCCTGGGATTCCTCCGATGCATCCTTGAGTGTAACGCCTACTGCTGCTGGCGCTGCTGTTGTTGCTGCTGGGAGTCGATTGTCATCCCAGAGGGGAAGTCGGAAGACCACTTGTACTACTTCCAGTAAGCAATTGACTGTCCAACAGTCCTTTGCGAGGAAGATGAAATATCACAGCAGTCATCCTGTTGCAAAGCGGATAACTGAGGCCTTGACAACTATGTTGGTGTTAGACGTGCGTCCGGTATCCGCCGTTAGTTCACAGGGAACTAGACAATTTCTTGAGGTAGTGTGCCCCCGTTACCAAATACCATCTAGGTTCCACTTCTCTAGGCAGGCGATACCGAGAATGTACACGGACGTCAGAAAAAGACTCACCAGTGTCCTAAAAAATGCAGTTGTACCCAATGTCCACTTAACCACGGACATGTGGACAAGTGGCAGACTCAGGACTACATGACTGTGACAGCCCACTGGGTAGATGTATTGCCTCCCGCTGCAAGAACAGCAGCGGCGGCACCAGTAGCAGCATCTCGCAAACGCCAACTCGTTCCTAGGCAGGCTACGCTTTGTATCACCGCTTTCCAGAATAGGCACACAGCTGAAAACCTCTTACGGCAACTGAGGAAGATCATCGCAGAATGGCTTATCCCAATTGGACTCTCCTGGGGATTTGTGACATCGGACAACGCCAGCAATATTGTGAGTGCATTACATATGGGCAAATTCCAGCACGTCCCATGTTTTGCACATACCTTGAATTTGGTGGTGCAGAATTATTTAAAAAACGACAGGGGCGTGCAAGAGATGCTGTCGGTGGCCAGAAGAATTGCGAGCCACTTTCGGCGTACAGGCACCGCGTACAGAAGACTGGAGCACCACCAAAAACACCTGAACCTGCCCTGCCATCATCTGAAGCAAGAGGTGGTAACGAGGTGGAATTCAACCCTCTATATGCTTCAGAGGATGGAGGAGCAGCAAAAGGCCATTCAAGCCTATACATCTGGCCATGATATAGGCAAAGTAGGTGGAATGCACCTGTCTCAAGCGCAGTGGAGAATGATTTCAACGTTGTGCAAGGTTCTGCAACCTTTTGAACTTGCCACACACGAAGTCAGTTCAGACACTGCCAGCCTGAGTCAGGTCATTCCCCTCATCAGGCTTTTGCAGAAGAAGCTGGAGGCATTGAAGGAGGAGCTAAAACAGAGCGATTCCGCTAGGCATGTGGGACTTGTGGATGGAGCCCTTCATTCGCTTAACCAGGATTCACGTGTGGTCAATCTGTTGAAATCAGAGCACCACATTTTGGCCACCGTGCTCGATCCTAGATTTAAAACCTACCTTGGATCTCTCTTTACGGCAGACACAAGTCTGCAGAGGTTCAAAGACCTGCTGGTGACAAAATTGTCAAGTCAAGCGGAACGCGACCCGTCAACATCTCCTCCTTCACATTCTCCCGCAACTGGGGGTGCGAGGAAAAGGCTACGAATTCCGAGCCCACCCGCTGGCGGTGATGCAGGGCAGTCTGGAGCGACTGCTGATGCTGACATCTGGTCCGGACTGAAGGACCTGCCAACGATTACTGACAAGTCGTCTACTGTCACTGCATATGATTCTCTCACCATTGAAAGAATGGTGGAGGATTATACGAGTGACCGCATCCAAGTAGGCACGTCAGACAGTCCGTACGTATACTGGCAGGAAAAAGAGGCAATTTGGAGGCCCTTGCACAAACTGGCTTTATTCTACCTAAGTTGCCCTCCCTCCAGTGTGTACTCCGAAAGAGTGTTTAGTGCCGCCGCTCACCTTGTCAGCAATCGGCGTACGAGGTTACTTCCAGAAAATGTGGAGAAGATGATGTTCATTAAAATGAATTATAATCAATTCCTCCATGGAGACATTCACCAGCAGCAATTGCCTCCAGAAAGTACACGGGGACCTGAGATGGTGGATTCCAGTGGGGACGAATTAATAATCTGTGAGGAGGGGGATGTACACAGTGAAAGGGGTGATGAATCGGAGGATGATGATGAGGTGGACATCTTGCCTCCGTAGAGCCAGTTTGTGCAAGGAGAGATTGATTGCTTCTTTTTTGGTGGGGGCCCAAACCAACCAGTCATTTCAGTCACAGTCGTGTGGCAGACCCTGTCGCTGAAATGATGGGTTCGTTAAAGTGTGCATGTCCTGTTTTTACAACATAAGGGTGGGTGGGAGGGCCCAAGGACAATTCCATCTTGCACCTCTTTTTTCTTTCATTTTTCTTTGCGTCATGTGCTGTTTGTGGAGTATTTTTTTGAAGGGCCATCCTGCGTGACACTGCAGTGCCACTCCTAGATGGGCCAGGTGTTTGTGTCGGCCACTAGGGTCGCTTAGCTTAGTCACACAGCTACCTCATTGCGCCTCTTTTTTTCTTTGCATCATGTGCTGTTTGGGGAGTATTTTTTTGAAGGGCCATCCTGCGTGACACTGCTGTGCCACTCCTAGATGGGCCAGGTGTTTGTGTCGGCCACTAGGGTCGCTTAGCTTAGCCATCCAGCGACCTCGGTGCAAATTTTAGGACTAAAAATAATATTGTGAGGTGTGAGGTGTTCAGAATAGACTGAAAATGAGTGGAAATTATGGTTATTGAGGTTAATAATACTATGGGATCAAAATGACCCCCAAATTCTATGATTTAAGCAGTTTTTTAGGGTTTTTTGAAAAAAACACCCGAATCCAAAACACACCCGAATCCGACAAAAAAAATTCGGTGAGGTTTTGCCAAAACGCGTCCGAACCAAAAACACGACCACGGAACCGAACCCAAAACCAAAACACAAAACCCAAAAAATTTCAGGTGCACATCACTAGTAGGTGTGCATGGCAGTGCGCAAACTAGGGTGTGTCAAGTTGGATGCGATTGTGTCTGCAGGTGTTGTCAGAATTTACCTTTCTAGGCCTTTTCTTTTTCTTTTGCTTCTCCCTTTGGTCCCTTGACGACCGCGGCTGGTCACTGCATGCCTGGTCGGTCGTATCCTCCTCCTGGGTCGGCTCCAACTTCTCATTGCTGTGCAGGGAAAATTCTTCTAAGGGGTGGGGGGGAAGGGGGGGATCGGGGCTGCTTGTCCCTGGACATCTCTGTTGTAAAAAGAAAAACATTTTTTTTTTCAAATTTAACACACATTACATAATTACATGCAACCACACGTCATGCTGCTGGGACCCCAGTGCTCAAGCAGGACCAAACACAACAAAAAAAATTGAAAATTTGAAAAAAAAAACATAGCCAAACAAGCCAAAACCCCCGTACAAGCATCCCTGCATATGCTGGAGGTGTTATGCACACCAGTGCCTGCAGGAATGTACTGGTGTTTGAACTGTTATACACACCAGTGCCTGCAGTAATGTACTGGTGTCTGAACAGAGAGGAATGCAAAACAAATGAACTCACAGACAGACTGGGAAATATGACATAACGTACACAGAAGGTGATAGGGTAACAAAACCAACACAGAGTGAACAGAGAAGCCCAGAGGCTAAGAAACTGGGTGTCTCCCTAGTATTAGAAATGCTCAGATGGAAAAAGCAAGATGTTGTGTTTTAATACGTAGAGAACCCGAAATGCTGTTGCTAAGGGCAACAGCAAAACCCTAAAGGGTTACCAACGGGTGTGGCAGTAAACTCCTTGGTCAGAGATGGAATAATAGACACAAGGAGAGTCTCCACAATCCTAATTCTCACTTGCAGGGCCCAGGTTCAGCTTACTGCCACTAAACTGACACATGGACGCCCTGCACAGTGAGAGAGGATTATGCAGGCAGGTCTGAAAGTACAGCCACAAACCTGCTGGGTTCACAGAATAGCAAAAGAACCTCAGCAGGCTAAACGACTGACTCCAGTCTTACTGCTAGGTCTGGATTGGCAGAGTGTAGTACCAAATGCCCAGGCCTATTTGCAGTAAGCAACAACAAAATACAAAGCTACACAGTACTGGCTAACTTTCAGGAACTGACTAACCAACAAAGATTCAGCAGCATCTGCTTAACCTGAGAAGAGGCCTTATAAAGCAGGTGCTGTCCACGCCCCCCTCAGACCTCACAGACTGTGAGCACAAAAACCAGCACCGGATCCCATGCCTGTAACCACTGCACAGCAAAAGACCCGAACCGGAGTATCAGCTGCGCTCAGGTTACTCCGCTAGCACTTGTCTCCCGGTTGCCATGACGACGTGGCAGCACAGGGCAGGAGACCCTAACAGTACCCCCCCTCTGACGAGGGGTCAAAGAACCCCTACCACCGGGTTTATCGGGAAACTGCGAGAAGAAAGAGCGTATCAGTCTGGGGGCATGAAGATCACAACTGCGCACCCACGACCGCTCCTCCGGGCCATACCCCTTCCAGTGCACCAAAAATGACAGCCGACCCCGAACCATCTTGGAGTCAAGAATCCTTTCAACAACAAACTCCCTCTGGCCACGTATCAGAAGAGGGGAAGGTCTTCCTCTGGAAGAAGGATTACTAATCGCCCGTTTTAAAAGGGAACAATGAAATGTTTTATTGATACCCAAAGAACGGGGCAGATCTAACTGAAATGCCACCGGATTGATAACCCTGGTGATCTTATAAGGGCCGATGAACCGGGGGCCTAACTTATGAGATGGCTGTCTCAACTTCAAATTCTTGGTAGACAACCAGACGAAGTCTCCTAATTTGAAGCTGCAGGGTCTTTTCCGCTTATCAAAAACCCTTTTGGTCAGCCCAACCAGTGGAACGAAGTGCGCCATCTTCGAAAACCTGTCAACGACAACCCAGATGGCTGTCATCCCCGAGGATTTGGGCAAGTCCACAACAAAATCCATTGAAATGTGGGTCCATGGCTTAGATGGAATAGAGAGTGGATGTAATGGGCCAACAGGAACCCCTCTAGGAGTCTTATTTCGGGCACAGATGTCACATGCCCGAACCCACTGATCCACATCCTTAGCCACCGAGGGCCATCACACCGCCCTAGATAGCAACTCCCGAGTTCTGGCAATACCCGGGTGACCTGCCGACTTCTTGGCATGGAATTCCAGGAACACTCGCTGTCTTAACCTAGGAGGCACAAACAAAAGACCTACCGGAAGGTCTGGAGGAGCCTGCTCCTGTGCTCTAAGGACTAATGACAAGAGGTCCTGGGTAATGCCCACTTTAATACATGATGGGGACACAATGGGCAACGGCTCCTCGGTGGTCTCCTGGATTGGAGCAAAACTCTGCGAGAGCGCATCAGCCTTGATGTTTTTTGACCCAGGGCGATATGTTATCAAAAAATTAAAGCGAGCAAAAAACAAAGCCCATCGTGCCTGCCTGGCATTGAGACGCTTCGCTGACTCTAAATATGCCAAATTCTTATGGTCGGTGAGAATTGAGACCACAAACTTAGCCCCCTCAAGCCAGTGTCTCCACTCCTCGAGTGCATCCTTAATAGCCAACAATTCCCGGTTACCCACGTCATAATTCATCTCGGCAGGCGAAAATTTACGGGAAAAGTAAGCACAGGGATGAAGGCGATTATCAGACACTCCCATCTGAGAGAGCACTGCCCCAATACCCATCTCAGAGGCATCCACCTCCACCACAAAAGGACGCTCTGGATCTGGGTGTCGCAGCACCTTGGCCGAGACAAATGCCCTTTTGAGACGGGCAAAAGCCGCTTTGGTCTCACGAGACCAGTGAGCAACATCCGCCCCTTTCTTAGTGAGTGCCACCAAGGGCGCCACTATAGACGAAAATCCAGCGATAAATCGTCTATAAAAATTTGCAAAGCCCAGGAAACGCTGAAGCGCCTTCAAACTAGTGGGCTGCACCCAATCCAGGACTGCCTGTACCTTGGAACCCTCCATTTGGAAACCTTCTGGGGAGATAATATATCCTAGAAATGCGATTTGCTGAACTTCAAATTCGCACTTCTCCAGCTTCGCCCCAAGCCGGTGGTCTCTGAGTTTCTGGAGGACTAAGCGTACATGCTTCCGATGTTCCTCCAGGGAATGGGAGAAGATTAGGATGTCATCTAAGTATACAACTAAGAATCTATCCAAATATTCCCTGAGCACATCGTTCATGAAATCCTGGAAGACTGCCGGGGCATTACAGAGCCCAAAAGGCATCACCAAATATTCATAATGCCCTGAGTGGGTATTAAAGGCAGTCTTCCATTCATCCCCCTCTCTTATTCGGATTAGATTGTACGCACCGCGTAGGTCAATCTTAGAAAAAATGGTGGCAGTACGAAGCTGGTCAAACAAGACCGAAATGAGAGGCAGTGGGTATGAGTTTTTAATCGTGATACGGTTCAATTCCCTGAAGTCGATGCAGGGTCGCAATGAACCGTCCTTTTTACCCACGAAGAAGAACCCCGACCCAACTGGAGACTGTGAAGGTCTGATAAATCCTTTAGCCAAGTTCTCCTGAATGTACTCTGCCATAGCCTGAGTCTCAGGACGTGACAGGGAGTACAACCTGCTCTTGGGAAGCTTAGCATTCGGCAACAAATCAATGGCACAGTCATAGGGGCGATGGGGAGGTAGTACCTCTGCAACTTTTTTGGAGAACACGTCCGCAAAATCTGCATAACACCCTGGCAATCCTGGCAAACTTAGCTGCGAGAGCCTGACTGGAAGGCTCAAGCAACTCCTGAAACAATCAGTACCCCAACTAAGAATCTCCCCAGAGACCCAGTCAAATTGAGGATTGTGGGCCCTTAACCAGGGTAACCCCAACACCAATGGGGCAAAAGTACAGACAGTCACATAAAAGGACAATTTTTCAGAGTGTGTGGCTCCAATAAACAAAGAAATCTGGCTAGTGCAAGAGGTAATTTTACCCTGGGATAATGGTTCCCCGTTTAACCCACAAATCTCAATTTCCGACGCCAAGGGTACTAAGGAAACAGAGTGTTTCAGGGCGAATTGGCGGTCCATAAAAACCCCGTCGGCCCCACTGTCCACAAAGGCCTCAGTCTTGACAGTTTGACCGAGGATCTTCAAGGTCACCGGAATGATAAAAGTCTTCTTGGGAAATTCTGACTTCTGGCCTGACAGGATATTTCCCATCACCCTCAGGCCCTGAAGTTTTCCGGCTTTTCTGGGCATGATACTACCACATGACCCTTATTCCCACAGTACAAACACAACCCCTGCTGTCTCCTCCGCGTCTTCTCACGCGAGGAGAGGCGGGTAGCCCCAATCTGCATAGGCTCCTCGGAAAATTCCTCAGAGTCTGAGGTTCCCTTGGGAAAGAAGGAAACCTCGGTCTCCCTTTCAAGCCTACGCTCTCTCAGCCGTCTATCCACCCGGATGGATAACTGCATGAGCTGATCCAAGCTATCAGGCAAGGGATATTGTACCAGTTGGTCTTTTATCTGGTTAGAAAGACCTCTTCGGTACTGGTGTCTCAGGGCTGGGTCATTCCACTGGGTATAATGGGCCAACCTCCGAAACTCCGTACAGTAAACCTCAACTGGCCTTCGCCCTTGCTTAAGGATCGAAATCTGAGCCTCGGCTGAGGCCGTCTTGTCAGGGTCATCATACAACATGCCCAGTGCCGTAAAAAAAGCATCAACACTTTTAAGCGACGGACAGTCAGGCTGCAACCCATATGCCCAGACCTGTGGGTCTCCTTGTAGCAAGGAAATCACTATGCCCACCCGCTGAATCTCTGACCCAGAAGACTGAGGCCTAATATAATATAACTTGCAGCTCTCCTTGAAACAAAAGAACTGCGAGCGATCTCCAGAAAAACGATCCGGAAGATTTACTTTCGGCTCCTTAACCCCTGAAGGTGCTGCTGCTGCGGGAGCTCCGCCAGCGGCCTGGGAGGTGTGCATTTTAATGGACAAATCATTAAATTGACGAGTCAGGACCTGCACCTGATCGACCACCTGTTGCAACGTATTTTGAGGGGTATGCTCCATATTCCCACAAAATTTCAACAGGAGTATTGGGCTGCTGAATATGTTATGCACACCAGTGCCTGCAGGAATGTACTGGTGTTTGAACTGTTATACACACCAGTGCCTGCAGTAATGTACTGGTGTCTGAACAGAGAGGAATGCAAAACAAATGAACTCACAGACAGACTGGGAAATATGACATAACGTACACAGAAGGTGATAGGGTAACAAAACCAACACAGAGTGAACAGAGAAGCCCAGAGGCTAAGAAACTGGGTGTCTCCCTAGTATTAGAAATGCTCAGATGGAAAAAGCAAGATGTTGTGTTTTAATACGTAGAGAACCCGAAATGCTGTTGCTAAGGGCAACAGCAAAACCCTAAAGGGTTACCAACGGGTGTGGCAGTAAACTCCTTGGTCAGAGATGGAATAATAGACACAAGGAGAGTCTCCACAATCCTAATTCTCACTTGCAGGGCCCAGGTTCAGCTTACTGCCACTAAACTGACACATGGACGCCCTGCACAGTGAGAGAGGATTATGCAGGCAGGTCTGAAAGTACAGCCACAAACCTGCTGGGTTCACAGAATAGCAAAAGAACCTCAGCAGGCTAAACGACTGACTCCAGTCTTACTGCTAGGTCTGGATTGGCAGAGTGTAGTACCAAATGCCCAGGCCTATTTGCAGTAAGCAACAACAAAATACAAAGCTACACAGTACTGGCTAACTTTCAGGAACTGACTAACCAACAAAGATTCAGCAGCATCTGCTTAACCTGAGAAGAGGCCTTATAAAGCAGGTGCTGTCCACGCCCCCCTCAGACCTCACAGACTGTGAGCACAAAAACCAGCACCGGATCCCATGCCTGTAACCACTGCACAGCAAAAGACCCGAACCGGAGTATCAGCTGCGCTCAGGTTACTCCGCTAGCACTTGTCTCCCGGTTGCCATGACGACGTGGCAGCACAGGGCAGGAGACCCTAACAGGAGGTCAACCAGTGCTAAAGTAGGAGCAAAAAACATGTTTTGGAAACAAACGACACCACATGTCGACCACATGGCAGATACCAACACAGTAAAAGTCAGCCCAAACAAGCCAAAAAGTACCTCCAGCATGTGCAGGGATGCACCAGTGCTAAAATAGGAGCAAAAAAAACATGTTTTGGAAACAAACGACATCACCTGTCGACCACATGGTGGATACCGACACAGTCTAAAATCACCCCAAACAAGCTAAAAAGCATCCCTGCACATGCTGGAGGTACACCAGTGCTAAAAAAGGAGACAAAAAACATGTTTGGCAAACAAACGACCTCACATGTCGACCACATGGCTGATACAAACACGATGAAAATCACCCCAAACAAGCCAAAAAGTACCTCCAGAATGTACAGGGATGCACCAGTGCTGAAATAGGAGCAAAAAAACATGTTTTGGAAACAAACAACATCACATGTCGACCACATGGTGGATACCGACACGGTCAAAAATCACCCCAAACAAGCCAAAATTCATTCCTGCACATGCTGGCGGTACACCAATGCAAAGGCATGACCCAAAAAACATTTTATGAAAAAAAAAACGTGAAAAACTACCCCCAAACACAAAACTCCCCCCAAAAAAGTGCAGCAATACAAGCAGGAGCTATATACACATACCTGCACACATATACATACCCCAAACACCCCAAAGCAATGCCACATGTACACCTCATGCCCCCCCCCACTACACAAACACATACATGCAACGCCAGACCACATGTGGTACTTACCTACAAATGTAGAAATCGCTCCAAAAACGACTCTACTCCGGGGTAACAGGTATCCTCCTGTCTGTCCTGGATTAAAACCTGCTGGGTGTCCAAACGATACCACAGGAAACAACCAATTTGCTAGCTCACAGCACCTCCACTCCACTCTGCAGGTTCACAAAATGGCTGCTGAGCACGCAGCAAACAAGCCCTATAAAGGGCTCAAAACGGCAGGAAGTCCACGCCCACTACTCGACGATTGGTCCGTTATTCGACAAGGGGAGTGTCGAATGCGTTTTGTATTGAATATGTAGAATTCATGGTCCCGGGTGGAGGGTTCCGGCTGTCGAGTAGTGTCGAATCTTAAAACGGTCGAAAAAAAAGGCGCAATTCGTCCGGAATTGCATATACCCCATAGTGTATCAAAACATTATAGCGAACACCATAAAGGAGATCTGACGTGCCTACGAGTGATAGGTATAGAACATATCCCGGTCACGAATAGAGGAGGAGACCGTTTTAGGAGACTTTGCAAACAAGAAATCTTCTGGATGTTTAAATTAAACTCACTGTATCCTAACGGACTAAAGTAATCAGTAGATCTTAATATAGTCTTATAAAATATTTCCTTTTTTTTGTCTATATTCCCCCTCTCATTTTCTGATATATTCCCCTTGCTTCTGAATTCTCCATGCTCTCCTTTTATATCTTCTTACTTACCCCAATCTCTTCATTACTAGAAAAAGCCATGGGCCCTCATTCCGAGTTGATCGGTCGCAAGGCGAATTTAGCAGAGTTACACACGCTAAGCCGCCGCCTACTGGGAGTGAATCTTAGCTTCTTAAAATTGCGACCGATGTATTCGCAATATTGCGATTACTAACTACTTAGCAGTTTCAGAGTAGCTTCAGACTTACTCTGCCTGTGCGATCAGTTCAGTGCTTGTCGTTCCTGTTTGACGTCACAAACACACCCAGCGTTCGCCCAGGCACTCCCACCGTTTCTCCGGCCACTCCTGCGTTTTTTCCGGAAACGGTAGCGTTTTCAGCCACACGCCCCTGAAACGCCGTGTTTCCGCCCAGTAACACCCATTTCCTGTCAATCACATTACGATCGCCGGAGCGATGAAAAAGCCGTGAGTAAAATTACTTTCTACATAGCAAAGTTACTTGGCGCAGTCGCAGTGCGAACATTGCGCATGCGTACTAAGCGGATTTTCATTGCGATGCGATGAAAAATACCGAGCGAACAACTCGGAATGAGGGCCATTATACATTTTTTAAATATGCCAAATTACGGTAGAGATATAACTACAATAAACTTACCGTTTATATAACTAATTTCTACATAATCAAATATTGTTTAATAGTAATGGTACACTTTATTATAATTATATATTATCATAACTATTGTTCTTTTGATCATCACGTTCAAACAAATGAGGTTCATACATATCCAGGGTGGTCACATGGTAACTACTACTTGTTGTGGAATCGTCATGGAGATGAGGGCAGAAGTTGGACCGGGACATAATTCCGGTGCGGGTCCCTTCCGCCCTCAGAGGTCTCCAGTGACGTAGACCCACTGGGGAATTGAAGATAAACAATGCTGCCCCTGCTCATGTCTGTAACAGCGCAATTACGCAACCGGTGTGGAAACAGAGGTGTAGCTAGGTGCCATGGTGCCCGGAGCAAGGGTATGTTTCGGCGCCCCCTGCCCTGTATGGAATTGGGGGCCTGGTCAACATGTGGTGGCATGTTATATTTGAAAATAAAAAATATTTAAAAATTCTAAATTGGTGACAGGGCTGATTCTAGACCTTGTAGAGCTCAGGGCGAAAGTTTCCTCTGGGCACCCCAAGTTTAAAACAGGGACAGCGCGTGCCCCAAGCACGCAACAAATATATAGGGTCATGGCTTCATGGGGTAGGGGTGTGACCACAGAATAGTACCAAGTCACATTACACTGCACAGTAGTTTCTGTTAATCACTTTACACCACACAGTAGAGATCGTTATTAACGTTACACCACACAGTAGAGATGCTTATACATGTTACACCACAGAAGAGCTGTTAATACACGTTATGCCACAGTAGAGCCCCTTATACACGTTATAACACACAGTAGAGCCGATTATATACGTTACACCACAGTAGAGCCCCTTATACACGTTATAACACACAGTAGAGCCGATTATATACGTTACACCACAGTAGAGCCCCTTATACACGTTATGCCAAACAGTAGAGCCGATTATATACGTTACACCACAGTAGAGCCCCTTATACACGTTACGCAACACAGTAGAGTTGATTATATATGTTACACCACAGTAGAGCCGCTTATACAGGTTACACCACAGTAGAGTCGCTTATACACATTACACCACAGAAGAGCCATTTATACATGTTATGTTGCAGCTTCTAACGCAGAGAGAGGTGCTACAGCAGCAACAGCTGGGGCATAATAAAGTGCTGCAGCATCAATGTAGAGAGAGGTGCTGTAGCATCCGGGGCAGAGAGGGGTGCTGCAACAGCTGGGGCAGAGAGAGGTCTGCAGCAGCCGAGGCAGAAAGTGGTGCTGTGCTGTAGCAGCCGGGGCAGACTGAGGTGCTGCAGCAGCCGGGGCAGAGAGAGGTGCTACAGCATTCATGGCAGAGAGATGTGCTGCAGCAGCCAGGGCAGAAAGAGGTGCAGCAGCAGTGAGGGCTGCAGGACAAAAGTAACCCAGCTGCACAGCTATTAGCAGACAGTGAGTCCGAGTCAGTGTGCCCACCGTCTGCGCCCTCTAACTTTTTTGGCGCCCGGAGCTCGCGCTCTTACCAGAGCCACCCTCGCTACACCCCTGTGTGGAAATGCTACACATGTGAATCATGTAAGATCAGACCTCTACCCTCTCCACTGTTTTCCTGCGGCTATCCGATCATGTGACCACCATGGCCAGAGGATACATATACTAGCTCCATTGGGTGTATTATAAAAGTATAATTACATAAAACATATGAATAAGTGGTTTGTAGCCATCTTCTATCAATTATTAAACCACCTTTTTGTCTATATTGATGTTTTTAGTAGAATATATACTGACAAAGTAACTATTTATGCATGTCACGTAACCGGAGCACTAGGTCACATGACCGCCATGATGAAAATAATAAAAATTAAATATAGGGACTTTTCCACTATAAATAGTAATTACTGATATATTTGTATGTTTGCTTCCATACCTTATTTGTATGTATGTATATCAATGTATAAATACATGTTGCAGTGGAATTGAATCCCAGGTGCAACAATCAGCAGCCATATTGCCTTGACATATTGCCTTAGGTATAAATAACCCATTACCATCATCAGCATGATACCTTTGAAAAAGCTGGGAACCCCTCTCGCCCCCCCCCCCCCCCCCACCCGAAAAAAAATATTTATTGGGTTTCCTCTTGGTCCTTTTCTTGTGACCTGAACCAGACCTTTATCAACAGGCCAAAACGTGGATGGCAAACTCTAGGGTCACTACTAACACAGCTGCAGTTTCTTTGCTTCAGGGGACTCCTTCAACTACACAGTGCAGCATGGTTTTGCTCATTAACTAACAAATTTGCTGCTGCAATCAGGTCTGAATTAGGCCCCATGTTTGTTCCAGCAACAACAGTTTCTACAGCGGAAGTCCTGCAATTTATAGTTGGTTAAATTGTTCAAACCTACAGAATTTTATTCCTGCTTCACATATTGATTCCTCCCTGAGTCATTTGACTCCCAGACAATAATTGTCATACTACATCTCGGGCAGTTGTTCCTTTGTGTTGTTGTGACACAGCTGTGTGTATGTGTGTGTGTATATATATATATATATATATATCTTTTTTTTTTTTTCTTTTTTTTTTTTACTAAAGCCCGAGGTGTGTGCAAAAGCTGTGCAGTGCAAAAACTGTGAAGGGGGAGTTGGGTATTTATTTATTATTATTTATTACCAGTTATTTATATAGCGCACACATATTCTGCAGCGCTTTACAGAGAATATTTGACCATTTACATCAGTCCCTGCCCCAGTCTATATTCCCTACCACATGTACACACACACACACACGTTAATTTTGTTGGGAGCCAATTAACCTCTCAGTACATTTTTGGAATGTGGGAGGAAACCCACACAAATACGGGGAGAATATACAAACTCCGCACAGTTTGGGCCATGGTGGGAATCGAACCCATGACCTCAGTGCTGTGAGGCAGTAATGCTAACCATTACACCATCCGTACTGCCCGCGTGTATTTGGACCCTTCTCCAAAAGGAGAACGACCACGATTCTTCCCATTCCCTCAGAGCCAGAAGACCCCAATGTAAGCAAATGGGTATCTTTGGGTCCCCCTTCACTAAAGCTTGGAAATACCCCTTGAATCCATGACCCCCAGAGCCATAAGCCCCCCTAGGAGTCAAGGCTTGAGGTCGCCTCTTTTCTCCCCAGGGTTGGCTGAAGCTTCACCCTGGGGAACAGATTCTTTGGCTCAGGAAAATTGGGCAGAGGGTGGCCCATAAGCGTGTTGCTCAAGCAACACATACAGGTAATCGGACGCAAAAAGGTTAATAACTTAATTAATAACTCCACATAGATAGTGCCTAACAAGCAGCTCACAAATGCTAATATAGCAAATCACATTCACATTATAAAAAATCCTGAGTAATGAACGTGCTCAATATAAAGAGGGAGATTCAAATGTTTGAAAAGTCAGTTGGGAGTCTGTTTTTTAGACAGGAAAAAACAGACACCAAACCATATTTTCAAACATTTGAATTCCACCCAAAGAGCGCTTATTACATTTTTTATTAAACATACATATTAATAAGTCAACATTACGACACACAAATTAAAAATAACCAGATGTTTGAGTTATAGGGTTAATCCTCTTATTTCCACTGTATAAAATTAGTAAGCTCCAATTCCTTAGTGCCGGGATGGGGAACCTTTGGCCCTCCAGCTGTTGTTGAACTACACGTACAAGCATGCCTTGCTACAGTTTTGCTATTTGGTCATGCTAAAACTGTTGCAGGGCATGTTGGGATGTGTAGTTCAACAACAGCTGGAGGGCTGAAGGTTCCCCATCCCTGCCTTAGTGGGTCAATTGACCTTGTATATCGGATCATTTTCTGAGCAGTCAATAAATTCTAGGACAGTTAATCTGCCTTTGGTATGCTACTACCTCCCGCACATATGTAACAGTCTCACCAGTTGTATTTAGCCATCAGGAGTATACACTTTGGGAATATGCACTTCCCTTTATTTTGTGCAGTCTTACTTGGCCAAAGGTGAATAGTTGATAATGCAAGTTATGGGATGAGCGGCATGAGGGAGACCATGTCTTGTGTACTTTAATCCATCTCCGTGACTTGTACACTGCTGTCCGTTCTCTGCACCAGGTTCCAGTAATTGAACAGGCAGGAGAACAGCGGTGAATGGAGGATGCACTCAGTCAGTTTCTCTGCCGTTTGCACTCTGGCAGATTCTTCAGAAGGGGTGTTGCTGAAACCGCCACAAACATGAGACACACACAAAAAAAAACACACCAGAAAAACGTGTGGTGAAAAGCGCACAAATAGTGTAAATAAATGAATAAGCCCCACCCTTTAGTTGGGAGTAAAAAAGTAGGTAGGAAATTATATTAACATATGCATTTTTTCACAACAGAAAAGATAATGGGGTCTATCTATGAAGCTGTGAAAAGAGTGGAGAAGTGAGCCAGTGGAGAAAGATGCCCATGGCAACCAGTCAGCTGCTACGTATAATCTCCTATATAATAGCCCTATTCTGTGACCTTGTGATTCATTTGCTAACGCTGGGCGGAGTCACAACAGTGGGCGGAGTTATTCAAATGAGTAACAGAGATCTGGCCAAATCTACAGGAGACTAGGAGCAGAAGCAGATAGCATGGACATTGGGCATGTCACAGACAGGGCTGCATACCTCCCAGCTTTCTGCAGGAGCTTTCTCCAGGCAGAAGGAGGGAAACACTCTGCGAAAAGGGGGCGTGGCTTCACGGGAGGGTCCCCGTTTTCGTCAGTGAGGGGGCATGCCCAGCGCTCTGTGAGCTGCTGGCATGCCCCCAGGGGCTGATTATGAGTCCGGGGGGCCCAGGGCACTTGAGACAGGGGAGCCCTATCTCATTGCTGTGCCTGCTGGGGGTTGGGGGCGTGGCCTAATCGCGGACCGCGCGGCCACGCCCCCTTATGCAAATTCCGATTTTTGTTTTTATTTTTTTATGGGATTTTGGCCCCTCAGCTAGGGCTAAATCCAGAGGAGGTGGTCGCTCCCCCCTACACACCCGCACAGGGAGAAGAAAGCAGGGAGAATGCTGCCTCCCTGCAACACCACAGACCTGCCAATATGCAGCAGCGTGTGCTGACTGTAGCACAATGCTGCCACTGTTGCTGGCAGGACGGGGGGGGGGGGGGGGGGAGCTTCTGAGCTGGGACAGAGCTACTCCAGCCGGGGGGGCCTCTAAAACTGTGGGGCCAACGGTACGTATCCCCCGCCCCCCCCCCCCCCCTTAATCCGGCTCTGCTGCTGGAACCCCCCCATTAATCCGTACCCCCTGATGCCCCCTCTCCCTCTGTCTCCACTATTCACCGCTGCTCTGCTAAGCAGAACAGCGAGTACAGGAGCTTTCCAACTGCCCCCCCCCCCCCCCCCCACCGCAGGACACTGCGACCCGCGGGTGGGACAGCGGGACAGACCCCAAAAAATGGGACTGTCCCGCGAAAATCGGGACATTTGGGAGGTATGGGGGTGTGTGAAGGGTATGTCATACAGACAGACGGGCACCGGCTCACTGTGTGCTTGACCCCCCACATCGGCATACTCAGCAGGGTCTCTCTGGTGCGGAGGAGCGTCACTTTCTGACACACTCCACGCTTCTTAGCTGCAGTTTAGTGAGGCACCTGCCGCTGTGCAGGTTCCATACTGCCTCTGTTATCTCCAGCCCCGGCAACCCCACCGCTAGCTGCAGCGCTGCCACCCGCAGTGGAGTGCGCCCAGCTCATTCACACACTTTAGCTGGCGGGTAGCGCTGCAGAAATCCGAGCTGCTTACAGGCTCTGACCCACTCCTCCCTCCAGCCGCAGCGTCTCCTAGGAGCTAACCAGTCACTCCCAGTCTCCCCTTACCACAGTGCCCGGAAGCCGTGAGGTCCGCGCCACGTGCATGCTATGACCCCCCTCCTCCCTCCAGCCGCAGCATCTCCTGGGGGCTAACCAGTCATTTCCAGTCTCACCTTACCACAGTGCCCGGCAGCTGCGCGAGGTCTGCGGTGTGTGACTGAGGAGGGGGGGAGGGATGCGGACTGGCAGAGAAAGCAGGACTCCAGCCTGAGAGAGTCAGCCATGCCAAGTCTCCAGCAGCAGCAGATCCCAACAGGTTGGAATGGAACAGCAGCAGCCAGCAGCAGTGACTCCGGTAAGACACATCTGTCTGTCACCACTGTTTTGTCCCTAATACCAATCTCTCCCGTGCCCTGTGTTCTGTCATGTCCCTGGCCTTGCCCTGCCACCCTTATTCTGGCCCTTTCACCCTTATCCTGGCCCTGTCACCCTTATGCTGGCCCTGTTACCCCTATCCTGGCCCTGTCACCCCTGTGCTTGCCCTGTGAACCCTATACTGGCCCCGTCACCCCTGTCCTGGTCCTGCCGCCCCTACCCTGGCCCTGTCACCCCTATCCTGTCCCTATCATTTCTGTCCTGGCCCTGTCACCCCTGTCCTGGCCCCGTCACCCCTGTCCTGGCCCCGTCACCCCTGTCCTGGCCCCGTCACCCCTATCCTGGCACCGTCACCCCTGTCCTGGCCCCGTCAACCCTGTACTGACCCTGTCACCCCTGTCCTGGCCCTGTTACTGCATACCCTCCAACTACCTTTTATGGCATGTACAGTACCCGCAGCGCCTCCAGACCTCTCCCCAATGCACCACACCTCCGCACCTTCCCCTCCACCACATGCGGCACTCCACCCCTCCCCCACATGCTGTGCCTCCAGACCCCCTACACCACCCGTGGCTCCCACTCCTCCACCCCTTCACCACCCACAGCACCTCCAGGCCCCTTCCACCATTCACCCCCCTTATACGTCTCCCCCCACACCTGCCCCCCTCCACCCGCAGCATCTGCAGACACCCTCCTCCATCAGCGGTCCCCCCCCTCCCCCACCCCTCCCCCACCAATGGCACCCCTGCACCTGCCCCTCCACCACCTGCAGCACCTCCGGACCTCCTTTCCCATCCGCCGCAACACCCGTACCTGCCCCTACCCTACCCATGGTGCCTGCGGTCCCCTACCCAACCCCCGGCACACCCGTCCCTTCCCATCCCACAGCACCTCCGGAACCCTTCACCCATCCACAACATCCCCACACCTGCCCCTCTCCCACCCGTGGCACCCCTGCCCCTCCCCCACCTGCGTTGCCTCCGGACCCCTCCCCCATCTGCATCCCCCACTCCTCTGCCCCTCCCCCACGCGCAGCACCTCCCGAACCTTCCCCATCCGGGCCCCACCCCCACTTCTGCCTCCCCTCCACCCGCAGCATCTACAGACACCATCCGCAGTCCCCCCCGCACCCGCTACATTCTGTACATCGTGCCCTGCAGGTGCTGTTCACGCCGTCGCAAGGGGCTGCGCCTCCTTCACCATCGCACGCCCTTTCATTGTGCAATATTTAACCACTAACAAAGGAATGCAGGTAATACTCCATATAATACAAATATTAAACCCCAGAAAGGCATGCAAGGGTTAAGGGGGCGTAGCCCCTTGCGACGGTGTGAAGAGCGCCCGTAGGGCACGATGAAGCACCTAGTTTTATAATATCCACTTTATAAATGTTACTTCAACACTGGTTGCCATGGGCAACTTCTGCACTAGCTCACTTCTCCACACTTTTTTCACTGCTTCATGAATAAACCCCAATATCAATAATTATTAAACATCATTGAAACTAATTCAACAATATAATACACCGTCACTTTATGTTGTATTAATTTGCATGTTTCCTGTTATAGGTGTCTTCCTAATGTTTTTCATCTCCATAAAGTCATCACTTTTACCTTCTTACACTAACCTGATCATAGTGTTATACATCTAAGACCTGTGTGTGCCTAATTTATTTATTTCATGTTATTTTCATTTGGAGACTATAAAGTGAAATGTGAATGAAGATACTGTCTATAAGGAAGATGTGTTCCATCTTGGACTCATTCCAAAAATCTGTATATGCACTAGAAGATAGTATAATACTGTATAAAGTATAATAGGGTATGGAATTCAGCAGCTAAGCATTTGTTTATAAAACCAAATATATACAGAGTTGATGTATTCATTCTGTAAGAGCCTGGGAAAGACTGTAATATAGTATAATAAGGTTGCATAACTGTATAACCACCTCAGTAACAATGGGCCTAATTCAGACCCGTTCGCTGCAACGGCAGCGATCACAGTCTGAAGCCCTTTGGGGAGTGCACACTGCATGTGGGCACCCCATGAAGCCCAATGAGATGTGAAAGCATCTCAGGGCTGCGATCGCCTCTGCCTGATTGACAGTCAGAGGCGGTCACGGGGCGGAAGGGGGCATGCCAATGGTGTTAGAATGCCGTTGGTGGGGTGCGGTCCAGACAATGCAGGCATGTCTGGACCGTTGTGGGGGTGGGCCGCGGCGGCTGCATGAGATCACACGCAGCCGCTGCGACCCAGACTAGGAGTGCCTATACTAAACCTTGGGTGAATAATGCAGAAGGGCTGAAGCTAATAATGCCTATCCTTTGCCAAATCCTACGAGGTGTGGTGTGGAATAACGAGCTATAATTTACGTTTAAATATATTAAGTACATTTTAACTCCGCTCCCTTCTGTGTACTCCCCTTCTGCTTCCACACGCCGCTGCTTTCTTATTTTCCATTGGTCACAGCTGTGCTGTAGCTTATGATCTGTCAGCTGTTTCAACAGCTCCGGTGTTTTCTTTTTTTTACCTTGGTAACTGATGCAAAATGGATTCCCTTCAGTACAGATTTGACTTAAGGGACAAGTAAGAAGTCACACAATGGTAGGTTTGGTGAGTATGGAGGGTGTTCTAGCACTGCAATCTGTTTCTCTGCCAAAAACTGCTTCACAGAGTGAGCTGTGTGGGCTGGTGTGTTGTTCTGATGGAGGAGGAAGTCATTTTCCACAACTCTGGCCTCTTACTTCTGATTCTGTCCTGCAAAGTTTCTAGATCATTTTTTGGAGTGATGTTGATTCACTGTTGCACATTCTGTTACTCAGTCTTCCAAAATTACACTCTTTATTATATTAAAGAAAATAATTAACATGGCTTTCAATTTGGATTTGCTTTGACATGCTTTCTTCATTCTGGGTGATGATGGTGTTTTCCAGTGCATGGACTGGCGTTTTGTCTCAGGAGCATACTGGAAGATCCATGTTTAATCACAGGTAATAACTTTATCTATAAAATGCAAATCCGCTTGAATTTGTTCCAAAATGGACAAATTTGCTTCCGATTTCCTTTCTGCTCGGCAGTGAGAAGCCTTGGAACCGTCTTAGCATAAACTTTAGTCATGTTAAGATCTTGATGCAAAACTTGCCTAACCATTTCTTTGTCGATGTACAGTATACCATTTCTGCTATCATTTGGATGCTGAGTTGACAGTCAGTTCAAACAATTCAATTTTCTCAGTTGTTATCACATTTTCATTTGTTATTGATGTGCAAGGCCTTTTGGGGACATTCACCATCTTCGACAATGGTATCCTGTTATCCCCGATGCAGGTTTTCCCAATTAAAATGGCCGGATATCACTCTTAGTGACTGATGGTCATTATTGTGGTATCCAATTAGAAGCCATTTTGATCGTCTGAATTTGGACCCACCTGAGGCACCCAAAGCATAAGGCGGCTGGCATCGGGGCTAAAAGGATAGCCCCCAGCGATCCTATTATCAGCGGTAAAGTACCACTGCTAATAGGATACCACACTCAATCTTTTGTGCCACCCAAACACACGTGCACGTGACATTCAATTTGCCCCGTAAATCTCAGTTAGCATATGGAAATATTTGTGAGTGTTTTGTTTAATTTAACTAAAAATTAACACGTTAATCTACTTTTGAACTTCACGTTTTGGATACACAGGAAAAACAGAACTTCTTTGAATGCTGTGTGACAGCAAACTATCTGTGCGAGAGGATCAAGACTTGCAAAACTGTTTTGGCATAGTACAAGGTTATAGTCCATGGTCAATGTTCTCCCACTCCCTTTAACTAACGCAGTATGGTATTTAGGGGGTCATTCTGACCCGTTTGCATGCAGTGGTTCGAATTATGCTGGTTACGAAGAAAGCGGTCGCAGCGGCGACCGCAAGAAGATTGACAGAAGGAAGGCGTTCCGGGGGGTCACCTGTCCGTTGGCGGACGTTTTCGGGGAGTGATAAGGAAAATGCAGGCTTGCCCAGAAGAACGGAGGGCGGATGTCTGACGTCAAAGCCGACCCCATCATCGCTGAGATCGTCGCACTGGGTAAGTATGTCCAAGGCTAGTCTTGTTTTAAGTGAAACTTTTTTAGCATAGCAGTGCTGCACAAGCGATCGCAGCCCTGCTATGCTAAAATACACTCCCCCATAGGCGGAGATTAGTTGATCGCACCAGCAGCAAAAAGTTCCCTGGTGCGATTAACTCGGAATGACCCCCTTAGGCTGGTTTTCAAGGTTTCCTACACCTGCCATTTGTATCCGCTGCCATTTGTCATGCACTTTGCAGGATTTATTTGATAACAGACACAGTATTTGATTTTTGCTCAGTGGTTAAGATCGACAGGTACAAAAGGTCAACAGGGTCAAAGGTTGACATGACAATGGTTGACACATATGATCGACACACATTTTTCCAGTTTATTGGGTCAATCTTGTATGTTTAGTAATATGTGACCACATCAGTAGAAAAGTATACCTTCGCAGGCTTGGCTTTGCACACAATTCGGGCAAGGTGACTCGATCCACTGCCACTGTGCTCACCACAGGTTACTATTCCCAATCATTTCTACGTGGATAGTAAATCAAGCAAATGTTGGGAAAATATGTAAAAAAAAAAAAACCAAAACATGTATCGTCCATTTGTGTGTCGACCATTGTCATGTCAACTTTTTGAATTTGAACCTGTGGACCTTTTGCTGGGCCAGATTAAGGTTGGTGGGGGCCCAGGGGCAGGTTGTGGGGGCCCACCGACCTATTTACCTTACTCCAATAACCTTGCACTTTACTTTACAAGGAACATCTTTACTCTGCCCAACCTTTCCTTTCTTGCTGTGCAAGCTTCCGCTCCTTCGCAAATACCATCATCTTCCCTGTAAAGGTATTTACCTAGAGCAGAGATCTTTTCACACTTGTGAATGCACGGCAGGTTCAAGGCTTTTTCTAAATTGTACATGGGGCAATTTCCATCTCTTGATAGAAAGATGCTACAACGTTTTTGTCCGTATTTTCTCTTCTGCATTTATAATATTCAACATCGTGGATGGATTGCTTTAGTCCATGAATTTAATAAGACAAATATCATAGAGATAGGTATTAAATTACAGAGCATTACATTAATTCATACTACATTTACAATATAATGGAATCCAATGTCCTCTTCATTAAGACTAATCCCTGCATGATACCTGCTGTTGCTAAAATCCTATGACCCATCTGTACAGCTGAGCTTCCTCCTCCTAGACAGTGGTGGATGCAGAAATACTGTACATAGTAATAAACACAGCTGTTTAGACTGCTGAGATAAATAGGAAAACATGAGTAGTCTGGATCTGTTTATTCAGTAAATTGAAGAAATGTGAGCCATTCCATTAAATCCAGCTCATTGCAGGACATTAGATTACTAAAACCATAGGGGAAAAAAATCTGTTCTTTGTGAACATTATGTTCATATATACAGAGTCAGGGGCCCCTGATGATAGCCTAGAGTAGACTAAGTCTGAAACGGATGCCATCTGGAATATATATATATATATATATATATATACACACACATTGATGGGCGGCACTCACGAGTCTTTAGCAGAAGAATAACTCAGACGGACAGCGTCACAGTGAACACTGTGACGCTGTCCGTCTGAGTTATTCTTCTGCTAAAGACTCGTGAGTGCCGCCCATCAATGTGTGTCTATGGTGAAGTTTGCAGCTTCAGGGAGGGCACCCGAGCGATATTTCCTTTGGTCAGTCATGTGAGTGCCGACTCAATTGTTTGTATATATATATTCTCTGCATAACATTATATAAAGATGCCCTGTGAATCTCATTTATGTTTAATAGTGGCAATCGTTTTAAAGGCAAAACTAGGTTGCTTTTGCCTTTTAAATGGCTGCAGCTATAAAACATTGGGCAGACTCACCTGGATCTTGCCAATGCCTCCGAGTTGCAGGCTATTGCATCTACCCCATAGGGTGACGTCTTAAAAGAAGCAGAGATTTCAGGGCCAAAACAATTCTTTCTGCACTTATGTCTTTGCGTTCACACATTGGTGAGACCAGGGGCGGGTCCAGAAGAAAATGATAGGGGGGGCACCATGGAAGGGGCAAGTACATTTGCGTGTGGCTTCGGTGCATGTGAGGTGGTGCTTCTTACACAATGCCCACAGTTGTAGCGCTCATTATGCAATGTCCACTGTACTGGTAGTGCCCCTTATATAGACCCCATAGTAGAGGTGCCCCTTATGCAATGCCCGTATTGCCCCCAATAGTAATGTTGCCTGTAGTAATGCCCCCAGTCATTTAGCTCCCTAGTAGTTATGCCCCCAGTGGTAATGCCCCTGCAGTTATGACCCCAGTAGTTTACCCCCCCCCCTTTAGTTTAGCCTCCCAGTGGTAATGCCCCCAGTAGTTTGCCTGCTTGTAGTTTAGCCAGCAGTAGTAATGCCCCCCTGTAGTTTGCCCCATTGTAGTTTAGCCCCTGTAGTTATGCCCCCCTTGTAGTTTAGCCCCAGTAGTAATGCCCCCAGTAGTTTGGCTCCTGTAGTTATCCCCCAGTAGTTTGGCCCCCCTGTAGTTATACCCCCAGTAGTTTGGCCCCTCTGTAGTTTAGCCCCCAAGTAGTAATGCCCCTGTAGTTACGCCGCCAGTAGTAATGCCCCTGTAGTTACACCGCCAGTAGTAATGCCCTCCTGTAGTTTGCCCCCAGTAGTTAGCCCCTTTATAGTTGGCCCCCATTAATAATGTCCCCCAGTAGATGCCCCCCAGTAATAATGTCCCCCAGTAGTTTACCCCCAGTAATAATGTCCTCCAGTAGTTTGCCCCCAGTAGTAATGCCCCTTAGGAGTTTGCCCCCAATAGATGACCCCCCAGTAGATGCCCCCCAGTAATAATGCCCTCAGTTGTAATACACCCAGTAGATGCCACCAGTAATAATGTCCCCCAGTAGTTTGCCCCCAGTAGATGCCCCCCAGTAAAAATGTCCCCCAGTAGCTGCCCCCAGTAGTAATGCCCCCAATAGATGACCCCCCCAGTAGTGCCCCCAGTAGATGCCCCCCAGTAATAATGCCCCCAGTAGTTTGCCCCCCCAGTAGTAATGCCCCTTGTTGATGCCCCCCCAGTAGTAATGTCCCCCTGTAGTTTGCCCCAAGTAGATGCCCCCGCTGCACTAAGGAAGAAAAAAATTAAATCATACTTACCGAGCCCCGTTCCCGCTTCCAGACCACTGCAGTACTCCTCTCTTGGCGTCCTCTTCTCAGCACTATGAGAGAGACGTCATAACTGACGTCTCTCCCATAGCGCACGCCGCACAGTGACAGCGCCGGAGGCAGGAGCTCAGTACTGAGCTCCTGCCTCCGGCTTTCGGTGAGGAGAGACGGGCGCCCGCTGGTAATACAATCTCAGCGGGCACCCGTCATCTCCCTGTGCGGTGCCGGCGCCAGGGACGGGGGACGGAGGCCACAAATGACAGGGGGGGCACGGGCCCAAGTGCCCCCCCCCCCCCCGGATCCGCCACTGGGTGAGAACAGGGGGACATGAAAATCAGAGCTCTCCCAAGTCATTTGAATTATGGAGCTGCAGGAAGCCAAACGCATTGAGCCCTGTCACTAGCCTTGCCCATTCTTTTGCAGCTTACAGATGTAGCCTTGCTCATCTAGCCTTCTCTGCTGCGCCTAGGTGCACCATGGTTTATTAGCATAAGCCTTCCATCTATTGTCCTCAGCTGCAATACAATACAGAGAGAACAATACAGCAGGGTATTAAGTCATTACAGCAGGGGATTAATTCCGACTGCCCTGGCTCAGTTAATCCTATTAAAGGGATAGATGAGTAAGGCTGCATCTGTATATAGCCAGAGCAGGCTGAGCGTATTCATCCCATCAGCAGAACGGTGTCCTACATATCAAGTGCCATAGTTAGTTTGAGCTCTATGCCCTTGACCCGTCCAGCAAAGCCAACTAAAGAACAAGCACAAAGTCAATAGAGCTACACAAGAGGGGGGAAGGGTATAAAGAGGGAGGGAATTACATAAATAAACAAACATAGTTAAAGAATGTGTAAATCTATAGAATACTCCTCTTTACCTACTGTACATGACAAGCATTTAGACTGGAGGATAGCCTGTCTTTATATTGTGCACGGAGCATTAGGGTGGGCACACACTTCAACGATATTGGCCTGATTTGTCATTTCCGGGTGAATCGGAACGACAAATTGGGCATATAATTTATTGTGTGCCTGATTGCGTGCTCCCGTGGGTCACATGGAATAACTTCCAGTGAGCCAACCAGAAGATATCGTGTACGGTGAAATCTGCCAAATGCAGCATGGTATCCTACATCACGCCGTCATCCCCTGCATCGTGCAAGTGTGTACGCACTGCCCGATGCAGGGTCCCATCGCCCTTCCGATCGGCTGGGTACACATTGTACAAAAGTGTAACCCGGATGTACGCGCAAGAACCCTCTCGCCAAAGAGGTGTTTATTACACTTCCATGGGCCACTCCCAGCTATCCACAAACATACAAATTTTCTGTGAAAAACAGGCATTTTATAATAATACTAACAGATTTATAATGGTTAGCTTCCCTTCAAGTCCCCATTGCTAGAATTAGTACAAAATCCTCCAATCAGTAATCCCTGGTCATGCCACCATAGAAGGTAAGCTAGGGACCTGTACCTGCTTGCCCAAACCTGTTTGATCTGCTGTACCTGTTTTCCTGTTGTACTGTATTGTCTGCCTATGTTTAGAAGCTCAGCTAGAGTGGTGTATGACATCCATTGGGTAGTTAAACTGTAACTGGTCACTTAGTTGTTGATGGGGGTCCATTCTGTTGTTGTTCTTGAAGAAGTTTGACAATTGCAGTAGTACATAGGCGTGCGCAGGCTTATGGCAAGGGGCATGCAAAAAATATTTTAATTACCTACCGGTAAATCCTTTTCTCGTAGTCCGTAGAGGATGCTGGGGTCCACATTAGTACCATGGAGTATAGACGGGTCCACTAGGAGTCACTGGCACTTTAAGAGTTAGAGAGTGTGGGCTGGCTCCTCCCTCTATGCCCCTCCTACCAGACTCAGTCTAGAAACTGTGCCTGAGGAGACGGACAACTTCAAGAGAAGGATTTTACACAGATAGTGGCGAGATTCACACCAGCTCACACACAAGGCAGTCCAAGCTAACTAGCTTGAAACATCAGCAACTGCTGAACAATATTACTTAAACAAGTAACCAAACAGTACTTAACCAAGAACTAAGCAGTACTGAACTAAGTAACCACTGCAGGCGGGCTCCCAGCATCCTCTACGGACTACGAGAAAAGGATTTACCAGTAGGTAATTTAAATCCTATTTTCTCTTACGTCCTAGAGCAGGCCAGGCCAACCTGTGGCTCTCCAGATGTTGTGAAACTACACATCCCAGCATTCTCTGCCACAGTTTTACCATTTCCTTACAGCAAAACTGTGGCAAGGCATGATGGGACTTGTAGTTTTACAACAGCTGGAGAGCCACAGGTTGGCCAGGCCTGTCCTAGAGGATGCTGGGGTCCACATTAGTACCTTGGGGATGTACCAAAGCTCCCAGAACGAGAGGGAGAGTGCTGAAGCTCCTGCAGAACTGATTGACCAAATTTCAGGTCCTCAGCGGCCAAAGTATCGAACTTGTAGAACTTAGCAAACGTGTTCGACCCAGACTAAGTTGCTACTCGGCAAAGCTGTAAAGCCGAGATACCCCGGGCAGCAGCCCAGGAAAAACCCACCTTACGAGTAGAGTGGGCCTTAACAGATTTTGGACACGGCAATCCTGCCGTAGAATACGCATGCTGGATAGTGAACCTGATCCAGCGAGAGATCGTTTGCTTAGAAGCAGGACACCCAAGTTTCTTGGGATCATACAGGACAAACAGAGAGTCCAATTTTCTGTGACGAGCAGTCCTCTTCACATAGATTTTCAGAGCCCTTACAACATCCAAGGACTTTGATAAAATTGAGGAGTCAGTAGCAACTGGCACCACAATAGGTTGGTTGATATGAAATACTGACACAACCTTCGGTAGGAACTGCTGACGTGTCTGGAGTTCAGCTCTATCTTCATGGAAGATCAAGAAGGGGCTCTTACAAAACAAAGCCCCCAACTCTGACACACGTCTAGCAGAAGCTAAGGCCAACAGAGTGACAGCCTTCCACGTGAGAAACAAGACCTCAACCTCCTGAAGAGGTTTGAACCAATCCGATTGGAGGCACTGTAACACCACGTTAAGATCCCAGGGCGCCGTAGGCGGCACAAAGGGAGGCGGGATGTGCAGAACCCCTTTCAGAAAAGTCTGAATCTCCTGGAGGGAAGCCATCTGTTTTTGGAAGAAAATGGATAGGGCCGAAACCTGGACCTTTACGGATCCCAACCTCAGGCCCATATCCACACCTGCTTGCAGGAAGAGGAGAAACCGTCCCAGTTGAAACTCCACCGTAGGAAAATTCTCAAGATACGTATTTTTTCCAAATACGATGGTAATGTTTACTAGATGTTACTCCTTTCCTAGCCTGTATGAGGGTAGGAATAACCTTGTTAGGAATGCCCTTCTGAGCTAATATCTGGCGTTCAACCTCCATGCCATCAAACGTAGCCGCGGTAAGTCTTGATAGGCGAACGGCCCCTGCTGCAGCAGGTCCTCGTGAAGAGGAAGAGGCCTCGGCTCTTCTAGCAGTAAATCCAGAAGATCCGCGGTCTGGAGCAATGAGGATTGCCTGAACTCTTGGAATGATTGGAAGTGGAGGAAACACTTACACCGACTGGAACACCTCCGGATGGAGTCCCCACTCTCCTGGATGGAGATTGTGTCTGCTGATGAAGTCCGCTTCCCAGTTGCCTACTCCCGGAATGAAGATTGCTGACAGCACCAACGCGTGTTTTTCTGCCCAGAGGATGATTCTTGTCACCTCTGACATTGCAGCTCTGCTCTTCGTTCCGCCCTGTCAGTTTATGTAAGCCACTGTCGTTACATTGTCTGACTGCACTTGAATGGCTCGATCTCACTGTTAAAGCTAACTATCTTATTACATTCACTATAAAATGGGTAAGAGACTCAGTACGCAATTGGCGTATGGGGTACCGTAAGGGTACGCACTTAGCGTAACAGACGCTTAGCCGTGGTCGAGACGCACATGCGGCACGCTCGCTCACAGCTTAACGCTTGGTGTCGAGCACGCTATAGGCGGCCGACTACCGTAATGCTACGCTACTAGCGTAGCGTACGCTCGTGACCACGAGGGGAACACGAGCGGCGCAGACGCTCACGGGATGACACTCAGTAAACCTTGTATGCAACTCAATGAAAGGCTGAGCCTATACTGTAAACCTTGGTTTTGTAATGTGAGCACAATGCAATGCTAATTAACCTCTATTGTATGAAAGCCTCTTGAGCGATTGAGACGCTCTGAATACTCTCAGCAATGTAATAAACACACAATACCTTGCTAAGGTTCCAACACCTTTACTAACAATATCTAGCTATGTAAAAGTTAAAAAACAGTTAACAGTTCATACACTACAGGCTAACATCAATATCTAAGCAGAATAACTACACATAAATATACAATAGCGTCACAATCTTATACAATAACAGAGAGAGAGAATATGGCAAATACAGTCAGAGATTTAGAATGGTCACAGAGAATAACTTACACACACTGGGGAATGATCGCAGCGCAGTCCTGGTACCAGCTCCGAGTTAGTCAAGATGAAAACCGTTTGTGGAGAGAAGACTGAGCTGACCAGGCTGGCTGTCCTTATATACACTGCGTACAGTATACTACAAAGGGACCTACAATCTCATTGTTCATTGGACACAGGAATGTCTCCTCGCATCATAACAAAAGGTCATAGGTTAGTTTGAACAGGTGGGCTGTGACTATATCAAACTGCTCAGGTGGGAGGGAATCTCAGAATTCCCGCCGCATGGATAATGAACCGCAAATATAGTAAATGTCCAGAAACTACTAATAGACATAACTATACGCAGGAGCGATTAATCTTTACCTAACCAGCACCGGATTGTTTCTAATAAAATGTTCTTTAGTTAGGTACCAGACACCACTGTTCAAACCCTGTCTGACCCTTCGTACCACGCAAAGAGGAATTTCTCTGTCCAGCGACCAGTTACATTAAACAAACTTACAGTCATTATTAAGGGGAACATTATCTATAAAACATACTATTTGGTTTTATTATTTAACGATTGAGTCGCCCGCTAGACGCACACAAACTCTACCGTAAATGCACATACCACGCGCTCGAGCGCATGGCCGAGGAGGCGCCATCACGCAGCTGCGAGTATCCGCACGCACGGGAGAGAATGTGCACGTGCAGCGGGCAAGCGCATGAGGTGAATATATGGCAACGTGTAGCATGATATTTTTCCGACTTTGACATCACAGAAGATAGGCCGCTTGGAGAAGACCGTTGTAGACGGCTCTTAGTTCCAGAATGTTTATTGGAAGGCTGGATTCCAGGCTTAACCACCGTCCTTGGAACGTTTCCCCCTGAGTGACTGCACCCCAGCCCCGGAGACTTGCATCCATGGTTAGAAGAACCCAGTCCTGAATCCCAAACCTGCGGCCCTCCAGAAGCTGAGGTAGTTGCAGCCACCAGAGGAGTGAAATCCTGGCTTTCGGCGACAGACGTATTCTCTGCTGCATGTGTAGATGAGATCCCGACCACTTCTCCAGGAGATCCAGTTGGAAGGGTCGAGCATGAAACCTTCCATTCTGTATAGTCTCGTAAGAGGCCACCATCTTCCCTAGAAGGCGAATGCACTGATGAACCGAAACCCGGGCTGGCTTCAGGACATCCCGGACCATTGTTTGTATCACCAACACTTTCTCCTCCGGGAGAAACACCCTCTGCACTTCTGTGTCGAGGATCATTCCCAGAAAAGACAATCTCCTGGTCGGCTCCAAATGTGATTTTGGAAGATTCAGGATCCAACTGTGTTCCCTGAGCAGATGAGTCGTGAGAACAATGGACTGCAACAACTTCTCCTTGGACGATCCCTTTATCAGCAGATCGTCCAGACATGGGATTATGTTCACTCCCTGTCTACGGAGGAGAACCATCATCTCTGCCACCACCTTGGTGAAAACCCTCGGTGCTGTGGAGAGGCCGAATGGCAGTGCCTGGAATTGATAGTGACTGTCTAACAGTGCAAATCTGAGATAAGCCTGGTGAGGCGGCCCAATCGGAATGTGGAGGTTAGCATCCTCGATATCCAGGGATACCTGAAACTCTCCCTCCTCCAGACCTGCAATCACTGCTCTGAGAGACTTCATTTTGGAATTGAACACCCTCAGGTAAGGGTTCAACGATTTCAAGTTCAAAATTGGTCTGACCGAACCATCCGGTTCCGGTACCACGTAAAGGTTTGAATAATAACCCTTGTTTTGCATATGAGGTGGAACTGGGACAATGACCTGTGACTTTTCCAATATTAGGATGGCTACCTGTAGGATAGCCCTGTCTGTCAGCAAAGCTGGCAAGCCTGATTTGAAGAATCGGTGAGGCGGGAGTTGTTGAAACTCCAGTCTGTAACCCTGGGACACAATATCCTGTACCCAGGGATCCAGGCCAGACGACACCCAGACGTGTCTGAAATGTCTGAGTCTCGCACCCATCAGCTCGTCCTCCAGGCTTTGATGTCCACCATCATGCTAAGAATTTTGAGGAACCAGAAGCAGGTCTCTGGTCCTGGGAGCCTGCGGGAGCAGGATTTTTGGATTTTGCCCGACCACCTCTAAAGAAAGTGGTAGGAGGCTTGGACTTTTTTGCCTTAGCGGTTCGAAAGGACTGAGGCACAGCTGAAGAAAATGGTTTCTTCGTAGAAGGTGTAGCAGATGGAAAGAACGGTGACTTACCCGCGGTTGCCGTGAAAATCCACGCATCTAACGCTTCCCCAAATAGAGCCTGACCTGTGTAGGGTAGGTTCTCCACACTTCTCCTGGATTCCGCGTCTGCAGACCATTGGCGTAGCCAGAGTCCCCTGCGGGCTGAAACCGACATGGAAGATATCTGTGCAGTCAGCGTCCCCAGGTCCTTCATGGATTCCACCATGAACCCAGCAGAATCCTGTATGTTACATAAAAACAGTTCAATGTCACTTCTATCCATTGTAGCTACATCCTCTAGTAATGTGTCTGACCACTTTACTATGGCTTTTGAAATCCAGGCACAGGCAATAGTGGGCCTTAACGCCACTCCTGAAGCAGTGTAAATGGATTTGAGCGTAGTGTAAATTTTACGATCAGCCGGTTCTTTTAACGCGGTAGATCCAGGTACAGATAAAACCACCTTTTTAGACAGTCTGGAGACAGATGCGTCAACTACGGCTGGGTTTTCCCATTTTTCCTATCTTCCTCAGGGAAGGGAAAAGCAACCAGAACCCTTTTTGGGATCTGGATTTTTTTCTCCGGGTTTCCCAGGATTTTTCAAATATAACGTTTAATTCTTTAGACGCAGGGAAGGCTAGCGAGGCTTTCTTATTGTCAGTGAAGTAAGCCTCCTCAACCTGTTCAGGTGTGGTGTCATTAATATTTAGCACATCTCTAATGGCCTCAAACATGAGCTGCACCCCCTTAGCAAGGGATGCCGCCCCCCCCCCCCCCCCTCAGCACCTCCCCTTCACCGTCTGCAGTATCAGAATCGGTATTCGTGTCATCTTGCATAATTTGGGCAAGTGCACATTTCTGTGGGAACACGCTAGGATATTTTGCAGGAATAGGGACAGAGGGGGTCATTCTGACCCGATCGCTCGCTGCAGTTTATCGCAGCGCGGCGGTCGGGTCGGAACTGCGCATGCGCCGGTGCCGCCCGGCGCATGCCAAACGCCCGAAGGCCGTCGTTGCCTAGCGATCACCTGTGCTGATTGACAGGCAGAGGCGGTCGCTGGGCGGGAGGGGGCTGGTCGGCGGCGTTAAGCCGCCGTTTAGGGGGCGCAGTCCGGCCAACGCAGGCGTGACTGGACTGTTGGGGGGGCAGGCCGCATCGGCTGCATGATGTCACACGCAGCCGCTGCGACCCGGGCAGCGAAGAGGTTCTACCGGCCAGCCGCAGGAGCTGCGCTGGCCGGGAGTTGCTCCTAAAATGCGTCCCCCCGCATGTCTGAGTGCCTGATCATAGCTGTGCTAAATTTAGCACAGCTACGATCAACTCGGAATGACCCCCAGAGCCTGACCAAACTGACACTTGAGTTTCAGTCTCAGTATTAGCTACCCCAGTAGAGATCTGAGAGATTATTCCTTTGATAGAGGTTAACCGCTCAGGTTCAACAATAGGGATCTGAGACAAAGCATTACAATCCTGTGTACATGGAATGTATCCCTCCTGAGAGGAAACATCTTCTGCAGCATATGACACAAAGTCTCTAGACATGGCTATGTGAGATATTAAACACACACACACACACACGGAAATGTCAGACAGTTTCCTCCCAAGTATACCACAGAGAGACACAGAGATTGGAGCCAACCCACACACAGCGCTTTTTGAGGTAGAACTAATGAAACTACCAGCGCTGTCCGTGTTGGTACCACACATGATAGCTGGAGTTGCTTGGAGGAACAGCTCTCCCTGTCAGCGTCTGTTGTACAGGAACAGAAGGTAGGAAAATGTCGCTGAACGCTGCTGGGTCCGCTCTGAGGAGAAGCTCCGCCCCCCGAACATGGTGCTGCTTCCCGCTCTTTATTATATTATACTGGCCTGAGGATTTCTGCTGGCAGTGATCCGGGGACCCTGACAGGCTTGCTGAACAGTGTAGGGTGTAGGCGCTGGCTCAGGGCGCCCCTCACAGCGCCGCTGAGCCCCAGAGCGCAGTTAGTACTGCGCTCCCTACCCTGTTGCCGCCATCTTCACACCGGCTCTCCGCTTGCATGGAGGACTGGTGACTCACTCGCCACCGAAATTCTTCTGGCTCTGTAAGGGGGTGGCGGCATGGTGCGGGAGTGAGCGGTCGCCTGGGGCGGCTAACGATCAGCACACTCAGGAGCTCAGTGTCCTGTCAGCGGAGATAGCGGCTCAGACCCCGCAGGGCGGACACTACTCCCCCCCTTAGTCCCTCGAAGCAGGGAGGCTGTTGCCAGCAGCCTCCCTGTAAAATAATAAACTCTAAAAATAACTTTTACTACAGAAACTCTGGAGAGCTCCCCTAGCTGTGACCGTCTCCTCCAGGCACATTTTCTAAACTGAGTCTGGTAGGAGGGGCATAGAGGGAGCAGCCAGCCCACACTCTCAAACTCTTAAAGTGCTAGTGGCTCCTAGTGGACCCGTCTATACCCCATTGTACTAATGTGGACCCCAGCATCCTCTAGGACGTAAGAGAAAAACAGAACACTTCAGGTGGAGATTGAGGCTGTCTAAGGGGTGATGTGAATGCACACCCTGAAAATCCTGTATGCATGCCTATGATGTGGTACACACGTGGCTTAGTCTTTCATGTGATCATCCATTAATGTTACAGTACAGCATACATGTTGTGTTTAAGGTCAGTCGGGTGAGGCACGTACAGTAAATCGCTGATAGATGAAGACAGGTGTCTGACGTACATGTGCCAGTGATGATTCTATCTCTAACCCGATATATGGGGGACATTTACTAAGCAGTGATATGAGCAAAGAAGTGAGCCAGTGGCAAAGTTGCCCCATCAACCAATCAGCTGCTCCGTACAATTGCATAGTATGCAAATTATAGATGTTACTTCAGTGCTGATTGGTTGCCATGGGCAACTTCTCCACTGGCTCACTTCTCCGCTCTTATCACTGCTTAGTAAATGTCCCCCATTGACACTTCATTCTCAGGGTAAAACTGCTTTAGACAATGTGATATTTGCAACGCTCTTTTACTCCTGTTGTTGGGCCCTACTTCCCACATAATCATCACACAAATATAAACCATTTAAATATATTTATAGTTGGTTTGAAGAGCATTGTGATACTATGTAAACTCAGGTCCTGTTTTTCTCATAAGCACTTAAGTTTATAATCTACAAATGAAAAAAATAGTGTCCTACAGTCAAATGGATTCAGTATGGAAACCTAGCAGTCGGGATGCCAGGGGTTGGTATTCCAATGCCAGCATCCAATCTGACACGGATGAAGAAAGTATCCTAACCTCCATCCCCCACCCCCTAACCCTCACTGTACGCAACCTAACCCCAACCTCCCCCCGGTGGTGCCTAACCCTACCCCCCCCCCCTTCCCACAGTCTAACCCTAACCCCCCTCTCTGCAGCCTAACCCTAACCTCCCACGCCCCACAGTTTAACCCTAACCCCCCCGCCCCTGAGTGAGCCTAAACCTACCACCCCCACCCCCCCCTCCCCCGCAGCATAGACCTAACTCGCCTGTTAATACTTACCTTTGAGATCGCGGCTGTCTGATTTCTGTCGTCGGTTTTCTGACAGCTGTCGGGATGCCGTTGTCTGTGTTCTGATGGCTGATTCTGGTGTCAGTATTACGGCTGCTGAGATCTCGACAGCCGGGATCCTGAACGTATACCAGTGAAATCTATACTGCAAACATAAATGAAAAGTCACTGAAAAGCAATGAGCATTCTAACATTTAAAATGTGGGAGGCAGATTACTCTTTTAAATTACACCTAAATGCCTATAGGCTGGCATTCTATAAGGAGAAGTCCTGTCATATGGAACAAACTGCACAGGGAAGGATTTCTACTGTACTGTATGTTAACTGTAATTTGCAGACCGTTTAGCTGTCATCCGAATTAACTACTTTTCTGGGGTGTAGTAGGGTATGCCGGCGGCCGGGCTCCGGCGACCAGCATACTGGCGCCGGAATCCAGACTGCTGGCATACTGACAGCTGGGCGAGCGCAAATGAGCCCCTTGCGGGCTCGCTACGCGCGCCACGCTATCTATTCTCCCTCCAGGGGGGTCGTGGACCCCCAAGAGGGAAAAAAGATGTTGGTATGCCGGCGATCGGGATTCCGGCGCCGGTATGCTGGTCATCGGGAGCCTGGCCGCCAGCAAACAGAAGACCGCCCCTTTTCTGGATATTATCCTAGTCCCAGCACATATACACATCCTGGAGAAGAAAAGGGTGATTTTACTTGCCAACATTTACATACAGATAAACTCTTTAATAAATCTTTTTAATTTACATTTTAATTCACTTTGTTTGGAAATAAAAGCTTTGTACTACGGTATATTGTTCTTTTCCTGCTTCTAGTCTATCTCTTGTATGGCACTGACGAATGGCAATGACTGGAAAAATAAGATTTTACTTACCGATAAATCTATTTCTCATAGTCCGTAGTGGATGCTGGGGACTCCGTCAGGACCATGGGGAATAGCGGCTCCGCAGGAGACAGGGCACAAAAGCAAGCTTTTAGGATCACATGGTGTGTACTGGCTCCTCCCCCTATGACCCTCCTCCAAGCCTCAGTTAGGTACTGTGCCCGGACGAGCGTACACAATAAGGAAGGATCTTGAATCCCGGGTAAGACTCATACCAGCCACACCAATCACACCGTACAACTTGTGATTTGAACCCAGTTAACAGTATGATAACAATGAAGTAGCCTCTAAAAAAGATGGCTCACAACAATAATAACCCGATTTTTTTGTAACAATAACTATGTACAAGTAATGCAGACAATCCGCACTTGGGATGGGCGCCCAGCATCCACAGAGCCGGCCCTAACCAATTTGATGCCCTAGGCAAGATTTTGGCTGGTGCCCCTAGCACCACCGCTAGTTCCGCCTCTGACCCTGCACCCCTTTCCCAGCACCATCACCCCCCACCCATAGCAGTCCTTTTTTTTGTTTTCCTACACCCTGTAATTTAAATAAGAACAGTGTGCACATTTGGCCTTACACATATGCCGCACATTATTAGTGCCCTTATACACATAATGACACACATAGTGCCCCTTACACATATGTTATACATTATTAATGCCCTTTTACACATAATGACACATGTAGTTTCCAGCGTGAGTCAACTGGCAGCTCTGCTAACGTCGGGTGCCTATTTTTTATTAAAAGGCACATTATTTGCATTGATATGTGGCTAGGATACACAAGCAGCTTCTGCTGATTAAAATGATATGTGGCATGCCTATATACTGTGTGCGACTGTGGCTGTATCTGCATAAGAAATGCTACACACAGAATATAGGCATGCCGCATATCATTTTAATCAGCAGAAGCTGCTGATGCCCCTAGGCATACCAGATGCCCTAGGCAATTGCCTAGTTTGCCTATACCTAGGGCCGGCTCTGAGCATCCACTACGGACTATGAGAAATAGATTTATCGGTAAGTAAAATCTTATTTTCTCTAACGTCCTAGTGGATGCTGGGGACTCCGTCAGGACCATGGGGATTATACCAAAGCTCCCAAACGGGCGGGAGAGTGCGGATGACTCTGCAGCACCGAATGAGAGAACTCCAGGTCCTCCTCAGCCAGGGTATCAAATTTGTAGAATTTAGCAAACGTGTTTGCCTCTGACCAAGTAGCTGCTCGGCAAAGTTGTAAAGCCGAGACCCCTCGGGCAGCCGCCCAAGATGAGCCCACCTTCCTTGTGGAATGGGCATTTACAGATTTTGGCTGTGGCAGGCCTGCCACAGAATGTGCAAGCTGAATTGTACTACAAATCCAACGAGCAATAGTCTGCTTAGAAGCAGGAGCACCCAGCTTTTTGGGTGCCTACAATATAAACAGCAAGTCAGACTTTCTGACTCCAGCCGTCCTGGAATTATATATATATATATATATTTTCAGGGCCCTGACAACGTCTAGCAACTTGGAGTCCTCCAAGTCCCTAGTAGCCGCAGGCACCACAATAGGTTGTTTCAGGTGAAACGCTGACACCACCTTAGGAAGAAACTGGGGACGAGTCCGCAGTTCTGCCCTGTCCGAATGGAAAATCAAATATGGGCTTTTGTAAGACAAAGCCGCCAATTTTGACAATCGCCTGGCCGAGGCCAGGGCCAACAGCATGGTCACTTTCCATGTGAGATATTTCAAATCCACAGATTTGAGTGGTTCAAACCAATATGATTTGAGGAATCCCAACACTACGTTGAGATCCCACGGTGCCACTGGAGGCACACAAGGGCTGTATATGCAATACTCCCTTGACAAACGTCTGGACTTCAGGAACTGAAGCCAATTCTTTCTGGAAGAAAATCTATAGGGCCGAAACTTGAACCTTAATGGACCCCAATTTGAGGCTCATAGACACTCCTGTTTGCAGGAAGTGCAGAAATCGACCTAGTTGAAATTTTTTTCGTGGGGCCTTCCTGGCCTCACCCACGCAACATATTTTTACCACATGCGGTGATAACGTTGTGCGGTCACCTCCTTCCTGGCTTTGACCAGGGTAGGTATGACCTCTTCCGGAATGCCTTTTCCCTTAGGATCCGGCGTTCAAACCGCCATGCCGTCAAACGCAGTCGCGGTAAGTCTTGGAACAGACAAGGTCCCTGCTGGAGCAGGTCCTTTCTTAAAGGCCGATGCCACGGTTCCTCTTGGAACAGACATGGTACTTGCTGAAAGCAAATCCCTTCTTAGCTCCCGAGGCCATTAGTCCTCTGTGAGCATCTCTTGAAGTTCCGGTTACCAAGTCCCTCTTGGCCAATCCGGAGCCACGAGTATAGTTCTTACTCCTCTATGTCTTATAATTCTCAATACCTTGGTTATGAGAAGCAGAGGAGGGAACACATACACCGACTGTTACACCCACGGTGTTACCAGGACGTCCACAGCTATCGCCTGAAGGTCTCGTGACCTGGCGCAATACCTGTCCCATTTTTTGTTCGGGCGGGACGCCATCATGTCCACCTTTGGTCTTTCCCAACGGTTCACAATCATGCGGAAAACTTCCCGATGAAGTTCCCACTCTCCCGGGTGGAGGTCGTGCCTGCTGAGGAAGTCTGCTTCCCAGTCGTCCACTCCCGGAATGAACACTGCTGACAGTGCTATCACATGATTTTCCGCCTAGCGAAAAATCCTTGCAGTTTTGCCACTGCCCTCCTGCTTCTTGTGCCGCCCTTTCTGTTTACGTGGGCGACTGCCGTGATGTTATCCCACTGGATCAATACCGGCTGACCTTGAAGCAGAGGTCTTGCTAAGCTTAGAGCATTATAAATTTGCTCTTAGCTCCAGTATATTTATGTGGAGAGAATTCTCCAGACTTGATCACACTCCTTATGTGACTGCTCCCCAGCCTCTCAGGCTGGCCTCCGTGGTCACGAGCATCCAATCCTGAATGCCGAATCTGCGGCCCTCTAGAAGATGAGCACTCTGTAATCACCACAGGAGAGACACCCTTGTCCTTGGATATAGGGTTATCCGCTGATGCATCTGAAGATGCGATCCGGACCATTTGTCCAGCAGATCCCACTGAAGAGTTCTTGCGTGAAATCTGCCGAATGGAAGCGCTTCGTAATAAGCCACCATTTTTACCAGGACTCTTGTGCAATGATGCACTGACACTTTTCCTGGTTTTAGGAGGATCCCGATTAGCTCGGATAACTCCCTGGCTTTCTCCTCTGGGAGAAACACCTTTTCCTGGACTGTGTCCAGAATCATCCCAAGGACCAGCAGACGTGTCGTCGGAACAACTGCGGTTTTGGAATATTTAGAATCCACCCGTGCTGTCGTAGAACTACTTGAGATAGTGCTACTCCGACCTCCAACTGTTCTCTGGACCTTGTTCTTATCAGGAGGTCGTCCATTTTCTTTGAAAACGAATCCTCCTTTCGGTCATTACCTTGGTAAGGACCCGGGGTGCCTTGGACAATCCAACGGCATCGTCTTGAAACTGATAGTGACAGTTCTGTACCACGAACCTGAGGTACCCTTGGTGAGAAAAGGCAAATTTTGGGACATGGAGGTAAGCATCCCTTATGTCCCGGGACACCATATAGTCCCCTTGTTCTTTGCTATCACTGCTCTGAGTGACTCCATCTGGATTTGAACCCTTGTAAGTGTTCAAATTTTTCAGATTTAGAATAGGTCTCACCTAGCCTTCAGTACCACCATATAGTGTGGAGTAATACCCCTTTCCTTGTTGTCGGAGGGGTAATTTTATTATCACCTGCTGGGAATACAGCTTGTGAATTGTTTTCAATACTGCCTCCCTGTCGGAGGGAGACATTGGTACAGCAGACTACAGGAACCTGCGAGGGGGGAAACCTCTCGACATTCCAATCTGTACCCCTTGGATACTACTTATAGGATCCAGGGGTCCTGTACGGTCCCAGCGTCATGCTGAGAACTTGGTAGAAGCGGTGGAGGGCTTCTGTTCCTGGGAATGGGCTGCCTGCTGCAGTCTTCTTCCCTTTCCTCTATCCCTGGGCAGATATGACTCTTATAGGGACGAAAGGACTGAGGCTGAAAAGACGGTGTCTTTTTCTGCAGAGATGTGACTTAGGGTAAAAAAAACGGTGGATTTTCCAGCAGTTGCCCTGGCCACCAGGTCCCATGGACCGACCCCAAATAACTCCTCCCCTTTATACGGCAATACATCTTTGTGCCGTTTGGAATCTGCATCACCTGACCACTGTCGTGTCCATAAACATCTTCTTGCAGATATGGACATCGCATTTACTCTTGATGCCAGAGTGCAAATATCCCTCTGCGCATCTCGCATATATAGAAATGCATCCTTTAAATGCTCTATAGTCAATAAAATACTGTCCCTGTCAAAGGTATCAATATTTTTAGTCAGGGAATCCGACCAAGCCACCTCAGCTCTGCACATCCAGGCTGAGGCGATCGCTGGTCGCAGTATAACACCAGCATGTGTGTGTATACTTTTTAGGATATTTTTCAGCCTCCTATCAGCTGGCTCCTTAAGTACGGCCCTATCCGTAGATGGTACCGCCACTTGTTCTGATAAGCGTGTGAGCGCCTTATCCACCCTGAGGGGTGTTTCCCACCGCGCCTTAACTTCTGGCGGGAAAGGGTATACCGCCAATAATTTTCTATCGGGGGAAACCCACGCATCATCACACACTTCATTTAATTTATCTGATTCAGGAAAAACTACAGGTAGTTTTTTCACCTCACACATAATACCCTTTTTTGTGGTACTTGGAGTATCAGAAATATGTAACACCTCCTTCATTGCCCTTAACGTGTGGCCCTAAAAGAAAATACGTTTGTTTCTTCACCGTCGACACTGAAATCAGTGTCCGTGTCTGGGTCTGTGTCGACCGACTGAGGTAAATGGGCATTTTACAGCCCCTGACGGTGTTTGAGACGCCTGGACAGATACTAATTTGTTCGCCGGCCCTCTCATGTCGTCAACCGGCTTGCAGCGTGTTGACATTGTCACGTAATTTCCATAAATAAGCCATCCATTCCGGTGTCGACTCCCTAGAGAGTGACATCACCATTACAGGCAATTTGCTCCGCCTCCTCACCAATATTTTCCTCATACATGTCGACACACACGTACCGACATACAGCACACACATAGGGAATGCTCTGATAGAGGACAGGACCCACTAGCCCTTTGGGGAGACAGAGGGAGAGTTTGCCAGCACACACCAAAACGCTATAATTATCCAGGGACAACCTTTATATAAGTGTTCCTCCCTTATAGCATTTTAATATATATACATATCGCCAAATCAGTGCCCCCCCTCTCTGTTTTAACCCTGTTTCTGTAGTGCAGTGCAGGGGAGAGCATGGGAGCCTTCCCACCAGCCTTTCTGTGAGGGAAAATGGCGCTGTGTGCTGAGGAGAATAGGCCCCGCCCCCTTTTTGGCGGGCTTCTTCTCCGGAGTTTTAGATATCTGGCAGGGGTTAAATACATCCATATAGCCTCAAGGGCTATATGTGATGTATTTTTCGCCATACAGGTATTATACATTGCTGCCCAGGGCGCCCCCCCCCAGCGCCCTGCACCCTCCGTGACCGCTGTGTGAAGTGTGCTGACAACAATGGCGCACAGCTGCAGTGCTGTGCGCTACCTGATGAAGACTGAGAGTCTTCTGCCGCCTGGTTCCGGACCTCTTCATCTTCAGCGTCTGCAAGGGGGGTCGGCGGCGCGGCTCCGGGACGAACCCCAGGGCGAGCCCTGTGTTCCGACTCCCTCTGGAGCTATGTCCAGTAGCCTAAGAATCCAATCCATCCTGCACGCAGGTGAGTTGAAAATCTCTCCCCTAAGTCCCTCGATGCAGTGAGCCTGTTGCCAGCAGGACTCACTGAAAATAAAGAACCTAAAAACTTTTTCTAAGTAACTCTTTAAGAGAGCCACCTAGATTGCACCCTTCTCGGCCGGGCACAAAAACCTAACTGAGGCTTGGAGGAGGGTCATAGGGGGAGGAGCCAGTACACACCATGTGATCCTAAAAGCTTGCTTTTGTGCCCTGTCTCCTGCGGAGCCGCTATTCCCCATGGTCCTGACGGAGTCCCCAGCATCCACTAGGACGTTAGAGAAATGTAATTTAAATTACTAAACATAAAAACAGTGATGACAATGACAAATGACATTGTTAATTGAATCAGGTGTTTATGTGATTTGAAAATAATCTGGGTTGTTGCTGACAAAGGGGGTCATTCAGAGATGGACGCAGATCTTGTTTCCCGAATCAAGATCTGCATCCATCTACTCACATGCTGGGGCCACCCAGCACCGAGCATGTGCATCGAATAGAGGTTGACTTCTGCTTGGCAGGCGGCCCAGTGCCATTTTTTTCCTCAGAGCAGCTGAGCATGACGTCGCGCAACCACCCTGAAAACGCTCCCGCCATGCCTGTGGAAACGTCCGTTGACGCCCCCCAATGGCTGCCTCTGTCAATCACCCGTCACCACATAGTGAAGGGTTGCGCACTATAGACGCTGTGCATGCGCTAACCCCCTGGATGTAGCTGCTCCATGCGAACGCACGGCTGCATCCAGGTCTGAATAGACCCCAAAAGTCAAATGTCATTATTTTTAAAACTTATGACTGATGTATGATAATGACGCTATATAGTCAAAATGTTAACAGTCAGAATGTCAACACCAAAATGTCGACATGGACCAGAATGTTGATGTTTAGTATGTGCATTATGTCAACAGTCAAATGTCGACATAACGTAGACAATGTCATAATGTCGATATTGTGAATATTAGGGTTAAGTTGCAGTTATTGTTACGGTTAAACTGTGGTTAGGGTAGGGCTAGGCTTAAATGGACGAAAAACATGCCAATATGATGTCTGTCGACATTATGTCAGTGTTAATGTATATGTCGACATTCAGACCATGTCAACATTCTGAATATCAACATTTTTTACCACACACAATGATGAAAACTGGCATGTAATACAGGATCCTGGTGTACAGGATTCCAATGGTCAGAATACTGACACCAGCATCCCGACAGTGCTTCGTAAGGAACATATGACTAGTCCTTACCTTCCCCCTAACCTTCCCTGCCCGCAGCCTAACCACAATCTTTCCCCCACAGCCTAATCCTAACCTCCCCCTTATACTTACATTTGTGCTGTCGGGATTCTGGCGCTGGTCTTCTGCCCGCCACTATGCTGAGCGTCGGGATGCTAACTGTGGATGTATGACTTAAAACAGTGATTTACAGTGAAAGGTTTTCATTGCTTCTAAATTGATGCACTTTAGCAGTCATCCAGTCAGCTGTGGTGACCGCCTTCCACAGCTCATTACTGTTTCAATTTTAAATATTTTCCTGTGTGTGAACTTCAAAGTTCTGTAAACTAAGACACAAATTCAAAGGTGAACAAGTATCTTGTAACTCAGAATCCCAGGAATAAAGGGATCCGAATAGGCTGTTCAGGGACAGGTTCATAATGTAAGAAATGCTCTTAGGTTAATTGCAGTGGTAGCCTTAGGCCCACAGCAGCTTCAGCCATTCCTAGTGATGCAGGTACATACTTGCAGGAACATTGGCCCTCATTCCGAGTTGTTCGCTCGTTAGCTGCTTTTAGCAGCATTGCACACGCTAAGCCGCCGCCTACTGGGAGTGAATCTTAGCATAGCAGAATTGCGAACGCAAGATTAGCAGAATTGCAAAAAGAAACTTCTTTGCAGTTTCTGAGTAGCTCGAGACTTACTCTGCCACTGCGATCAGTTCAGTCAGTTTCGTTCCTGGTTTGACGTCACAAACACACCCAGCGTTCACCCAGACACTCCCGCGTTTTTCCCAGAAATGGCTGCGTTTTTTCGCACACACCCATAAAACGGCCAGTTTCCGCCCAGAAACACCCACTTCCTGTCAATCACACTCTGATCACCAGAACGAAGAAATTTCTCCGTTAAGCCGTGAGTAAAATACCAAACTTTTTAGAAAATTTACTTGGCGCAGGCGCACTGCGAACGTTGCGCATGCGCAGTTTGCGACTAATCGCACCGATGCGAGGAAAAATAACGAGCGAACAACTCGGAATGAGGGCCATTATCCCTCTGTTGAGGATCCAGATAAGTGTAAACTGCAACCACTGACAGTCATCTCTATGTCTACCTAGCTGTGGTTTAGCATAAATGTATGCCAAATAATTCTTATTACTAGCCCTGAGTCACAGTGGGGGTAATTCCAAGTTGATCACAGCAGGAATTTTGTTAGCAGTTGGGCAAAACCATGGCCCTCATTCCGAGTTGATCGGTCGCAAGGCGAATTTAGCAGAGTTACACACGCTAAGCCGCCGCCTACTGGGAGTGAATCTTAGCTTCTTAAAATTGCGACCGATGTATTCGCAATATTGCGATTACTAACTACTTAGCAGTTTCAGAGTAGCTCCAGACTTACTCTGCCTGTGCGATCAGTTCAGTGCTTGTCGTTCCTGGTTGACGTCACAAACACACCCAGCGTTCGCCCAGGCACTCCCACCGTTTCTCCAGCCACTCCTGCGTTTTTTCCGGAAACGGTAGCGTTTTCAGCCACACGCCCATAAAACGCCGTGTTTCCGCCCAGTAACACCCATTTCCTGTCAATCACATTACGTTCGCCGGAGCGATGAAAAAGCCGTGAGTAAAAATACTTTCTACATAGCAAAGTTACTTGGCGCAGTCGCAGTGCGAACATTGCGCATGCGTACTAAGCGGATTTTCATTGCGATGCGATGAAAAATACCGAGCGAACAACTCGGAATGAGGGCCCATGTGCACTGCATGGGAGGCAGATTTAACATGTGCAGAGAGAGTTAGATTTGGTTGTGGTGTGCTCAATCTGCAATCTAATTTGCAGTGTAAAAATAAAGCAGCCAGTATTTACCCTGCACAGAAACAAAATAACCCACCCAAATCTAACTCTCTCTGCAAATGTTATATCTGCCGCCCCTGCAGTGCACATAGTTTTGCCCAACTGCTAAAAAAATTCCTGCTGCGATCAACTTGGAATTACCCCCAGTGTCCGAAACAGGAAGAGCTTTTGGAGTGGCAGAATGTGATGGTTGGGTGGATGAGGCATATACAGTATGTAGATTTTACGTGTTTTATTATGTCTTATTATTATTATTATTTTTATTATTATTATTATTAATTTATAAAACACTGAGCTGTCCTGCAACACTGTACACAGCAAAGACTAAAGGCCCGTACACACTTGTCGATATATCGGCCGTTCTCTTGAACGGCTGATATATCGCGGGACCGTCAGCCAGTGTGTACGGCCGATACGTCTGTGAACTCCGTCGTTCACAGACGTATCGCGTCGGCCACGCAACACAGCCGACGGCCAATATATCTACCGATATATTGGCGCTTCGCTGTGTGTGTATGGGGCGGTCGGCCGACCGCCCGTACACATGCTGCAGCAGCCGGCGGTGATTGACAGCTGAACTGGGCGGGCGTGTGTGCACGGCCGCCCAGTTCATGATGTCAGTCCCCGACGGATCGGGCAGTGTGTATGCACAGCACACTGCCCAATCCGTCCATAGATATATCTGCAGATTAATTGATCTGCAGATATATCTATTAGTGTGTACCCACCTTTAGACTTAAAATAGCACTAGTTAGTTTTAGTGAGATGGAAGTGAAACCCTGAAGAAGAACAGATGGATACATTATATTTTGCTCCTCTGAAGAGAATGCGGCCAATGACTGAGGGGCTGATTTATTAAGCCTGGTGAAGTGATAACGTGGAGGGTGATAACGCACCAGCCAATCCGCTCCTAACTTCTATATTACAGGCTGGGTTTGAAAAATGACAGTTAGGAGCTGACTGGCTGATGCTTTATCACCTTCCACTTTATCACTTCACCAGGCTTAATAAATCTGCCCCTGAATGAGGTGATCAGCATATTTGAAAGGCTAGTTAGGCTTCCTGTTTCCTTCCTGTTATCTCCCCTGGATAACTGCCAGAAATGCATACATGGAAATGTTGACGTATAATATGTATAGAGAATATTGTTTTAGTTTTATCTGTTTTTATAGCTGTATCCCTTGGGCGTAATTACCAGAACAGAAGCGGTAGCAACTGCAGTGGCCTCCTGTTCTTCCGGGCACTAATCCCTTCTGCCAAACGACACACTGCTCACATCACAAGGTATTCAGGGGGAGATGTTTCAACCATTCTTAAGTGGAGAAGTGGCCCAAACAGATTCTAGCTATGATATACCAGGTACATTCTATAAAATGATAGCTAGAATCAGGAGCGGATTGGCCATAAGGTTCATCGGGCGGAGGGAAAAAAAAATAGGTTTATTGATAGATAGCAGGTGCAGTTGTACTGACTGTTACACACTATTTCTCATAGGGCATAGCTTGAGTAGGATCGGGTTTCATACAACTCACCAGACGGTAAGTGTAAACTGTGAATGGGTAAAGGTACAAGGATACAGGAACAGCTTTATAAGAGGTCTTAACCAGGTCTCTCATAGGAACTAAGCAGGAGGCTTCTGTCTCCCACCAGGTCACACTATATACAGTCTCACACAGTTCCAAGATGGCTCCGCACATGCTCAGTAGAGATCACAGTGGCCATCTTGGGATAGGGCATGAAGTCTCCCTGGAGAAAAGGAAGCAGTAGCGCACTCTTTTAACAGCTGTTATGTTTTCTTCCTTTCTAAGAAGGAAGTGCAGAGCTACAAGGAGCGGAGCAGCAGGCAGGAAGAGAAGGCAGACAGTCTGGAAAGCAGGGTAGAGTGTCCAATAAAATGTTATTGACATGTATCATGTATTATAATATTGTGCAGATCCATACAACAGATCATTCAGCGACATATCTTTAAAACCTGGGGCTGTCAGTACAAATTGGGGACTGTGGGGAACAATGATGCTGTTTTACATTTAGAGAATTATTATAGACACTGTATATAATAGGAAAAACTAAACATTATACAGGAGATCTCAGCTATTCCTATTATGGACATTACATGACATGAATACCTTTTTGCCAACTGTCCCTAATTTTCAATGACAAGGTTTAAATATCTTTTCCCTTTTTTTCAATATTGACAAACTGTACTCTACAATAAATTTAGTGCATCATAGTCATCCATTCTATTAAAGTATCTTATAATCAACATCCTGTACACATGATGGTAATTGTAGTTCTCCATAGTCTGATGAGACAGTATTGTGCATGTTGCATTTGGATGTTCCAGCACAGCAGAATTAAAATGCACCTAGGAATTATTTTACAATTTTGCCCAATTTGGGAATTTGACTAAAAACTACAACTTTCCTCTCTTCCAGGACACATGATTTAAATAAAGTGAGAACAATATCATCTTTATTAGGCTGATTAAAAGTTTTTTTCATGCTGGATTAATAATTATAGAGATTTGTTTTTTAAAACTTCAACCATAGTGACCACAGTGCTACTCAGTCTTTTTATTGTGGAATAAATACAGGCATTGCGCAAATGACCTGAATAAGCATTTCAGGATCTGCCTAATCTAGGTGACAGTCACTGGAATGAGCATTGAATGTGTGTCATTCGTTTACATGGAAGTTTTCACATCATTTACTACTACTGTAGATTCATTAATTGGCTTGCAATAACAACGCTGATGAAACAATTACAGTGTGTGGGTGGGTGATTAAAGCATAAACTAAACAAATGAATGCTCTACTTATCCTAAAAGTAAAACCATGTGAAGAGAAAAACTCCTAAAAATATTTTCAGGGTAACTCACGATTTTTTTTAAATTCATAATCCCCATGGCACATGTCCAACGATTAGATGCTTTCACTGTATTCTGCCCCATCCACAGCGACTCTCACCGTATAGGCTATTATTTTAAATGCCAGCTCACTACCATAGATGGAACAATTACTCATGCATTGCTTCCGTGACAGTAAATGCACTATTGGATTATTAATTTTGTGTGTGAAGGAGCAAATTCAGCATCTTATGCCTGCCATACATTACGATGACTAGCATCCGATCCGATCCCTCGTACGATTTCCCTTCTACCCCCCGTGGAACCCATCACACATGATTTGTCTTTTTTTTTTTTTGCATAAGATGAATCATACGATCTATCACACGATCGTATATGCCTCACCTAGCACGTGATCACTAAAAAAAAGTAATTTAAAAAGACGCTGCACCATAGTATGATCCATCGGATGTGCATACGAATACGACGGATAATATGGGCTGCACGAATGATCATTTGGTGAGACATTCGAACAACGGAGACGCGCATCGCATCGTAAGCCCACCGAAAACACATACGATGTGCACAAAATGCATCATACGACACGTTGAAATCTTACATTCATATCCGATATCGTCCTAATGTATGGCCAGCATAACTCTTAACATATGCAGGTTGTTGATCATTTCCCATATTATTGCAAGCTGAAATGATACAAATTGTATTAAAAGAGTATAGTACAATACAAAGGTACAGACATCATTCTTGAATTGTTCAAGTTGTATACTTTCAGAAAATGTGTGGACTTAAGGCCCCCCTACATCAGCAATGGCAAAAAACACAATTCACAGATTCTGTAATTTTTTTCCCAATTTAAAGATTCCCCAATCCACCAATTTGCACCCATACATTACAGAAATGTTTCAGTGATTTGCAGATCATTTTCAGCAAATACAGATCTGCCAATCTTGAAAGACTCATCAGTTTAGTACAAACAGTCTGCAAATCTGCTGATTGTACATAGAACTTGTGATCAAAAAGAAAATAATTGTGGGTTAAGATGAAAGAGTTGGAATCCAAAATAAACTGAAATAAGATGCAATGAATCAGATTTCCTCAAAGATTGTTCCACAACTGAAATCCCTTTTGAATGTGGAAAGTTAGAATGTAGTTCTTGAACATCACAAGTCAAAACATTTGAGAAATGTAAGTTAAAAAAGCTGTAGTGTCTTTAATGTGAGATCGTAAAGAAACAGCATGAGGTTGCACAAAATGATCAACAATGGACTTGTACTGCTGGCAAATGGAGGTACAGGGGGTTGAAGCACCAACACAGTGGGCACAGCCAGGGAGGCAGGCAGGCTTAAGTGCACCAGGCCCCCTAAGGCTTAATCTGGCCCTGAGGTGAGACACTGCCTCGCCTGCCATAGACTGTTTACTCTAAAGTTGTAACTTTAAAAATGATTTGAATAATACAAAGAAGATATTTATAATATATTCTTTGTATTTATACTTTATATTGTCAAAACTTTGGTGTATACGTTAGTATGACAGGAATGGCACTGCCTCACATGCTTCACCTCACCACACGCCACTGGTGTGTACCAAAGACTGTGCTCTCCTGTGGGTCATTAGCAAAATCTTCTGGTTGGCCATGCTGCATGGTCAATCAGAAGATATTGTTAACAATGGCCATCGTACCGTCCTACCACTGCATCGTGCATTGAGTACAGGTGTTATGATATGTGTACCCGGCCTTAGGGTGGTATCCTATTAGCAGCGGTACTTTACCACTGCTAATAGGATCACTAGGGGCTATCCTATTAGCCCCTATGCTGGTCCTTATCAGGGATTATGCTGCAGGTGCCTCAGGCACCCAAAGCATAATCCGCGATAAGGGGATGCTGGAGCCGCGTTAACACATAAGATCGAGGACTTATCCCTGATCCCATATGTTTTTGTGCGATCACTGGTTCACTTTTGGACAATCAATACATCTTCTTATTGGATACAGCGATAATGACCATCAGTCATTAATCGCGATATCCGGCAGTTTTGATCGTCCAAAACGGCATTGGGGCTAATATGATACCACCCTTAAACTAAAAGATAAGGTTAGAAAATAAGATTTTACTCACCGGTAAATCTATTTCTCGTAGTCCGTAGTGGATGCTGGGGACTTCATAAGGACCATGGGGAATAGACGGGCTCCGCAGGAGACTGGGCACTCTAAGAAAGATTTAGTACTACTGGTGTGCACTGGCTCCTCCCTCTATGCCCCTCCTCCAGACCTCAGTTAAGGAAACTGTGCCCGGAAGAGCTGACATTACAAGGAAAGGATTTTGGAATCTAGGGTAAGACTCATACCAGCCACACCAATCACACCGTATAACTTGTGATAAACTTACCCAGTCAACAGTATGAACAACAACAGAGCATCAACAATGGATGCCAACATAACATAACCCTTTATTAAGCAATAACTATATACACGTATTGCAGAAAGTCCGCACTTGGGACGGGCGCCCAGCATCCACTACGGACTACGAGAAATAGATTTACCGGTGAGTAAAATCTTATTTTCTCTAACGTCCTAGTGGATGCTGGGGACTCCGTAAGGACCATGGGGATTATACCAAAGCTCCCAAACGGGCGGGAGAGTGCGGATGACTCTGCAGCACCGAATGGGCAAACACAAAGGTCCTCCTCAGCCAGGGTATCAAACTTGTAGAACTTAGCAAATGTGTTTGAACCCGACCAAGTAGCTGCTCGGCAAAGCTGTAATGCCGAGACCCCTCGGGCAGCCGCCCAAGAAGAGCCCACTTTCCTTGTGGAATGGGCTTTCACTGATTTTGGATGGGGCAATCCAGCCGCAGAATGAGCCTGCTGAATCGTGCTACAGATCCAGCGAGCAATGGTTTGCTTTGAAGCAGGAGCACCCTGCTTGTTGGATGCATACAGGATAAACAGCGAGTCAGTCTTCCTGACTCCAGCCGTCCTGGCTACATAGATCTTCAAAGCCCTGACTACATCAAGCAACTTGGAATCCTCCAAGTCACGAGTAGCCGCAGGCACCACAATAGGTTGGTTCAAATGAAAAGATGACACCACCTTCGGCAGAAATTGCGGACGAGTACGTAATTCTGCCCTGTCCATATGGAAAACCAGATAGGGGCTTTTACATGACAAAGCCGCCAATTCTGACACATGCCTAGCCGAAGCTAAGGCCAATAGCATGACCACCTTCCACGTGAGATACTTTAGCTCCACGGTCTTAAGTGGCTCAAACCAGTGGGATTTCAGGAAACCCAACACCACGTTGAGATCCCAAGGTGCCACTGGTGGCACAAAAGGGGGCTGAATATGCAGCACTCCCTTAACAAACGTCTGAACTTCAGGAAGAGAAGCCAGTTCCTTTTGAAAGAAATGGATAGGGCCGAAATCTGGACCTTTATGGACCCCAACTTGAGGCCCATAGTCACTCCAGACTGTAGGAAGTGCAGGAACCGGCCCAGCTGGAATTCCTCTGTAGGGGCCTTCCTGGCCTCACACCAGGCAACATATTTTCGCCATATACGGTGATAGTGTTTTGCTGTCACGTCCTTCCTAGCCTTTATCAGCGTAGGAATAACTTTATCCGGAATGCCTTTTTCTGCTAGGATCCTGCGTTCAACCGCCATGCCGTCAACCGCAGCCGCGGTAAGTCTTGGAACAGACAGGGCCCCTGTTGCAACAGGTCCTGTCTGAGAGGCAGAGGCATGGGTCCTCTGTGAGCATTTCTTGTAGTTCCGGGTACCAAGTCCTTCTTGGCCAATCCGGAACAATGGCCCTCATTCCGAGTTGATCGCTCGCAAGGCGATTTTAGCAGAGTTACACACGCTAAGCCGCCGCCTACTGGGAGTGAATCTTAGCTTCTTAAAATTGCGACCGATGTATTCGCAATATTGCGATTACTAACTACTTAGCAGTTTCAGAGTAGCTTCAGACTTACTCTGCCTGTGCGATCAGTTCAGTGCTTGTCGTTCCTGTTTTGACGTCACAAACACACCCAGCGTTCGCCCAGACACTCCCCCGTTTCCCCGGCCACTCCTGCGTTTTTTACGGAAACGGTAGCGTTTTTTCCCGCACGCCCATAAAACGGCCTGTTTCCGCCCAGTAACACCCATTTCCTGTCAATCACATTACGATCGCCGGAGCGATGAAAAAGCCGTGAGTAAAAATACTATCTCCATTGTAAAATTACTTGGCGCAGTCGCAGTGCGAATATTGCGCATGCGTACTAAGCGGAATTTCACTGCGATGCGATGAAAAATACCGAGCGATCAACTCGGAATGAGGGCCCATGAGTATTGTTCTCACTCCTCTTTTTCTTACGATTCTCAGCACCTTGGGTATGAGAGGAAGAGGAGGAAACACATAGACCGACTGGAACACCCACGGTGTTACCAGTGCGTCCAAAGCTATCGCCTGAGGGTCTCTTGACCTGGCGCAATACCTCTGTAGCTTTTTGTTGAGACGGGATGCCATCATGTCCACCTGTGGCAGTTCCCATCAATTTGTAATCTGAGTGAAGACTTCGTGATGAAGTCCCCACTCTCCCGGGTGGAGGTCGTGCCTGCTGAGGAAGTCTGCTTCCCAGTTGTCCACTCCCGGAATGAACACTGCTGACAGTGCTTGCACGTGATTCTCCGCCCAACGAAGAATCCTGGTGGATTCCGCCATCGCCACTCTGCTTCTTGTGCCGCCCTGGCGGTTTACATGAGCCACTGCGGTGATGTTGTCTGACTGAATCAGCACCGGTTGGTTGCGAAGCAGAGGCTCCGCTTGACTCAGGGCATTGTATATGGCCCTTAGTTCCAGGATATTTATGTGCAGACAAGTCTCCTGACTTGACCACAACCCTTGGAAGTTTCTTCCCTGAGTGACTGCCCCCCATCCTCGGAGGCTCGCATCCGTGGTCACCAGGACCCAGTCCTGTATGCCGAACCTGCGGCCCTCGAGAAGGTGAGCACTCTGCAGCCACCACAGAAGAGACACCCTGGCCCTCGGGGACAGGGTGATCAGCCGATGCATCTGAAGATGCGATCCGGACCACTTGTCCAACAGATCCCACTGAAAGATCCTCGCATGGAACCTGCCGAAGGGAATGGCTTCGTATGATGCCACCATCTTTCCCAGGACTCGCGTGCAGCGATGCACCGACACCTGTTTCGGTTTTAAGAGGTCTCTGACTAGAGTCACGAGCTCCTGAGCCTTCTCCGCCGGGAGAAACACCTTCTTCTGGTCTGTGTCCAGAATCATGCCCAGAAAAGGCATACGCGTTGTAGGAATCAGCTGCGACTTTGGGATATTCAGAATCCAGCCGTGCTGTTGCAACACTTCCTGAGAGTGTGCTACGCTGATCAGCAACTGCTCTCTGGACCTCGCCTTTATGAGAAGATCGTCCAAGTATGGGATAATTGTGACTCCTTGCTTTCGAAGGAGCACCATCATTTCCGCCATTACCTTGGTAAATATTCTCGGTGTCGTGGAGAGCCCAAACAGCAACGTCTGGAATTGGTAATGAAAGTCCTGTACCACAAATCTGAGGTACTCCTGATGAGGTGGATAAATGGGGACATGCAAGTAAGCATCCTTGATGTCCAGAGACACCATAAAATCCCCCTCTTCCAGGCTTGCAATGACCGCTCTGAGCGATTCCATTTTGAACTTGAATCTTTTCAGATAAATGTTCAGGGACTTTAAATTCAATATGGGTCTGACCGAACCGTCCGGTTTCGGTACCACAAACATTGTGGAATAGTATCCCCTTCCTTGTTGAAGGAGGGGAACCTTTACCACCACCTGCTGGAGATATATGTGAATTGCCGCTAACACTACTTCCCGTTCCATGGGGGGAAGCTGGCAGGGCCGATTTGAGGTAACGGTGAGGGGGCATCACTTCGAATTCCAGCTTGTATCCCTGAGACACAATCTGTATAGCCCAAGGATCCACCTGTGAGCGAACCCACTGGTGGCTGAAATTTCGGAGACGCGCCCCCACCGCTCCTGGCTCCACCTGTGGAGCCCCAGCGTCATGCGGTGGATTTAGTGGAAGCCGGGGAGGACTTCTGTTCCTGGGAACTAGCTGTATGGTGCAGCTTCTTTCCTCTACCCCTGCCTCTGGCAAGAAAGGACGCACCTCTGACCTTCTTGCTTCTTTGTGATCGAAAGGACTGCATTTGGTAATACGGTGCTTTCTTAGGCTGTGATGGAATATATGGCAAAAAATTTGACTTCCCAGCCGTAGCTGTGGAAACCAGGTCCGAGATACCGTCCCCAAACAATTCCTCACCCTTGTAAGGTAAAACCTCCATGTGCTTTTTGGAGTCGGCATCACCTGTCCATTGCCGAGTCCACAGGACCCTTCTGGCAGAAATTGACATTGCATTTATTCTAGAGCCCAGTAGGCAAATGTCCCTCTGGGCATCCCTCATATAGAGGACAGCATCTTTTATATGCCCCAGGGTCAGTAAAATGGTATCCTTGTCTAAGGTATCCAGTTCCTCAGACAGATTATCTGTCCATGCTGCTACAGCACTACACATCCAGGCCGACGCAATTGCCGGCCTCAGTAGAGTACCTGAATGTGTATAAACAGACTTCAGGATACTTTCCTGCTTCCTATCTGCAGGATCCTTTAGGGCGGCCGTATCCTGTGACGGCAGGGCCACCTTCTAAGATAAGCGTGTCAGAGCTTTATCTACCCTAGGGGAGGATTCCCAGCGCATCCTGTCCATTGGCGGGAAAGGGTATGCCATAAGTAACCTTTTGGAAATCAGCACTTTCCTATCGGGGGAATCCCACGCTTTTTCACATAACTCATTTAACTCATGTGAAGGGGGAAAAGTCACCTCTTGCTTTTTCTCCCCATACATATAAACCCTCTTGTCAGGGACAGGGTTTACCTCTGATATGTGCAATACATCCTTCATTGCTATAATCATGTAGCGGATGGCTTTAGCCATTTTAGGCTGCAATTTTGCATCATCGTCATCGACACTGGAGTCAGAATCCATGTCGATATCTGTGTCAACAATTTTGGATAGTGGGCGCTTCTGAGACCCTGACGGCCTCTGCGCTGTAGGATCAGGCATGGGCTGAGACCCCGACTGTCCCAAGGCATCAGCTTTATCCAACCTTTTATGCAAGGAGTTTACATTATCATTTAACACCTTCCACATATCCATCCAATCAGGTGTCGGCGCCGTCGGCGGAGACACGTCATTCATCTGCACTTGCTCTGCCTCCACATAGCCCTCTTCGTCAAAAATGTCGACACACGCGTACCGACACACCACACACACAGGGGATGCTCTATATGAGGACAGGACCCCCACAAGGCCTTTTGGAGAGACAGAGAGAGAGTATGCCAGCACACACCCCAGCGCTATATGACCCAGGAATCACACAGTAACTTAGTGTTTACCCAGTAGCTGCTGTATATATGATTAATGCGCTAAATTTATGTGCCCCCCCTCTCTTTTTACCCTCTTTCTACCGTGAGTCTGCAGGGGAGAGCCTGGGGAGCTTCCTCTCAGCGGAGCTGTGGAGAGAAAATGGCGCTGGTGAGTGCTGAGGAAGAAGGCCCCGCCCCCTCAGCGGCGGGCTTCTGTCCCGCGATTTTGTGTAAAATTAATGGCGGGGGCTCATGCATATTACAGTGTCCAACTGTATATATGCTGCTTTTGCCAGGAGGTACTTAATTGCTGCCCAGGGCGCCCCCCCCTGCGCCCTGCACCCTATAGTGACCGGAGTGTGTGGGTTAGTGTGGGCGCAATGGCGCACAGCTACAGTGCTGTGCGCTACCTCATATGAAGACAGGAGTCTTCTGCCGCCGATTTTGACGTCTTCTTGCTTCAACCCGCCGGCTTCTGTCTTCTGGCTCTGCAAGGGGGACGGCGGCGCGGCTCCGGGAACGGACGACCAAGGTTAGGTTCCTGTGTTCGATCCCTCTGGAGCTAATGGTGTCCAGTAGCCTAAGAAGCGCAACCTAGCCGCAGTTAGTAGGTTTGCTTCTCTCCCCTCAGTACCACGTAGCAGAGAGTCTGTTGCCAGCAGAAGCTCTCTGAAAATAAAAAACCTAACTAAAATACTTTCTTATTAGCAAGCTCAGGAGAGCTCACTAAAATGCACCCAGCTCTGTCCGGGCACAGATTCTAACTGAGGTCTGGAGGAGGGGCATAGAGGGAGGAGCCAGTGCACACCAGTAGTACTAAATCTTTCTTAGAGTGCCCAGTCTCCTGCGGAGCCCGTCTATTCCCCATGGTCCTTATGGAGTCCCCAGCATCCACTAGGACGTTAGAGAAAAAAAGATGCATTTACTGCAGTATTCGTTATTATACTTGCTGGCAAATATGAGCTCCAGTATACAGTCACAACACGGAAGTTTTAACCTGTAATATATTTGGTAAATGTTTATAACCAGCAGGTGTCACTGTTACTATCCAAGAACTTTTTCTCCATGTGGCTCTCTAGATTATACATTATATCATTAACATTGTCAAAAGAAACTAGCTATTTTAACGAAATACATAAAACTGTAATATTACTTATAGTATCATTATTATTATTATTATTTTATTTTTATTTTTTTAATAGGTGTTGTCTTTTCCTATAGAGTTACACTCCTGTCACCCCTCCTCCCACACATATGATATTATATACAGTATTACAAAAGAAGAGTGTGGACCCTGCACTAAAGAAGTGTGGTAGTCATAACATCATATATTGAGGACCAACGTGTCATCATATATTTGGATGAATTTCCTATTAGAATGATCTGTAAATGTAGGTGATGCTCCCGTAGGTTTAGAGAATATTGTATTAACAGGGCAGGGGATCCTTCTGCTTATAAGACAAGCAAAAGGAAAATAGGGCAGAAAACTTTTGTGAGGCACACTTTTAAACAGTTTCTTAAAATATAGCTTATATTATTAAATATTAAAAATTAAAAGGTTTATTTCTGTTTTAAATACTTTATGTCTCTCTTTGGATATGAAGAGCAGTATCTATATTGCCTCTCTGTGGATAATCACATTATCACAATTAGAAATAAGGAGGCAAAATAATGACTGGTTGTCACTTTTACAATCTTAAGGTGCATACACACTGGCCAATATATCGTTCGTTCTATTGAACAGCCGAAATATAGCAGGTCCATCAGCCAGTGTACGAGTGAAATGTCTGTGAATGCCGTAGTTCACAGACATATCACGTCGGCCCTGCAGCACAGCTGACAAGACTACCGCCTGTACCGTCAGCCAACCGCCCGTACACACAGCACAAAGCTCCAATATTTTGTTAGATATATTGGTCAACGGCTGTGCTACAGGGCTGACCTGATAAATCTGACTGACGGACCTGCAGTATATCGGTGTGAAACAGTCAGATCAATACTATTAATATTAGCAGCAGGTTAGGAGGCTGTAACATCTCCCTGCAGTATCACTTTCACTTGTGACAGCTTGCAGCACACAAAGAAGTAATTTGGTCTGTCCGGCGCCCTCTAGTGGACACCGGTGCACATAACAGGTGAGGAGCAGCGTTAGCCTTTATTATATAAGGTTATGTTTTGACATTTATTATTATATATTTTTCATTAATATACCATCTTTGTATATACATATATATAGAGAGAGAGAGAGAGGAGAGAGAGTTTATATAATTAAATGTGTTGTACTATATACACCTCTCAGGGGGAAGCCCTCAATGCAGTGGTTTCCAAACTTTTTTGAATCACAACGCCCTAGAATATCAGAATTTTTTTCACGGCACCCCATGGCCCAAAATTTCTTATTGAGAAATTTAGAAAGAAATATTACATTAAGTAGATCGCGTTTATATGTCATCCTTAGGGTCAGTTGTGTGGTGAGGGACAAGATTTGCTTCTGTTTGGCCACATATTTTATGACTGGCAGCCACCAGCACTGGTTTTGCCTATTATATTGACCATAAATAATTTGAATTGGTCCTGGACCATCAACCCAGGGCACCCCTGCAAGTGTCCCGAGGCACCCCAGGGAGCCACGGCACACAGTTTGGGAACCTCTGCCTCAATGTAACTTCTTAATTTATCACTCAGTGGGGCAGATGTATTAACCTAGAGAAGGGATAAAGAAGTGATAAATCAGTGATAAGTGCAAGGTGATAACGCACAAGCCAATCATTATGGATTTTAAAAATGACAGTTAAGAACTGACTGGCTGGTGCGTTATCACCTTGCATTTATCACTGCTTTATAACATCTTTATCTCTTCTCCAAGCTTAATACATCTGCCCCTCTGTCTCTAAATGTTGCTTCATTAAAAAAAAGTTACCAGACTGCTTAGCTCAGTTTATAGGACAACCAATCATTGGACACTTTACACCGGCTGAAGGATAGATTGGTGATAACCTGTTGCTTATATCTTTCTCCTAAATACCTGTAATTTGTGAGTGTAATAATCACCAATTAGCTACCACTATAAAATCGGAAATGGGTTAGTTAAGCCCAGTATTACATTATAAGGCAAACACTTGCACGTAACACAGCCTACTGTACATCTGTGGCTATCCACAGCTATTCTCAGCTGATCAGTATGTAAGGTGACGTTGTATGCATTACTATCACTCAGATATCTCGGATTACCTTTTCCCATATCTTCATTTTCCATGCGCAGATCAGTGGAAATGCTTAATGACAGCTTGTGACATCTGAGTCACAACTTCCTAGAACAACAAAACTGACATTTAATTATTGTACCGACAAATCATCAGTCACAGTTTCTACCTTAGAGTAGAAGTAGGATTAAAGGTCATTACTGTCATTGCTTTGCCTCACTTTTTTCCTTTCATTATCCTTGAATACTCTGTGCCTCGCAGGATCTAGCTGGAAGATACGCGTCTTTATACGCATCGTGTAAACCATATGTTTTATCTAAGAAATAAGAAAGAAGACTATTTCTTCCTGACTGGCAAATCGCAATGCCAATATTGTGAATTGGGATCCATATATATATGTGGCATTTTATCAAGCAGTGGTTGTCACATGGCATAAAAATATGCAAACATTGTACATGTGACTGATTGTCACACGTCCGGATCTAGACCTTGTGGCGCCCATGGCGAAAGTTTCCTTTGGCACCCTTCCCACAAGTAAAACAGTTGGTGCGCGCCCAAAAATAGGTGCGTAGCTTCATAGGGAAGGGGCATGGCCACAGTTATGCCCCCTGTAGCTGTGCCCCCAGCAGTTGTGCTCACTGTAGTTGTGCCTCCTGTAGCTGTGCCCCCTGTAGCTGTGCCCCCAGCAGTTGTGCCCCCTGTAGTTGTGCCCCCAGCAGTTGTGCCCCTATAGCTGTGTCCCCTGTAGCTGTGCCCCCCAGCAGTTGTGCCCCCTGTGGCTGTGCCCTCAGCATTTGTGCCCACTGTAGTTGTGCCCTCATTAGCACCGCTTACAAACACACAAAAAAAAACACAATACTTACCAGCCCCGCTCCTGCTTCCCAACCGCTGCTGCGCTGCCCTCCGTTTCTGGCCTCCCGCTTCTCTCTATGGGGGAGACGTCATGACATCTCTCCCATAGCAGTAGTGCTCAGACACTAGAGGTCAATTATGACCTCTAGTGTCTGACAGTGGCACCGGCTGCAGCGGGCACCCACACAGCCCATGGCGCCTGCAGCAGCTGGGCAGCGGGATGCAGGGTGCCTGCCCTGCTTGCCCGTGCCTAGAACTGCTCCTGGATTGTCATCACAGTGTACAGACACTCAGGAGTCTAAAGGAATAGAGACAGGTCTCCCTGTCTCACATATGTTTATTAATGCAAACTAACAACAGGGCAGCCGGGTTCCACACTCATACCTACATCACCGGCAGTGGGGGCACTGTAACATCTGTGAGGTACTGTATAATATAACTGGGAACACTACAGTGTTTTTAAAGCATTTGTGGTACTTGGAGTATTTATACAGTAATGGGGGTAATTCAGACCTGATCGATGCTGTCCGTTTTCGCACAGCGGCCGATCAGCGATTAACTGCGCATGCGTATGCACCGCAATGAACATGCACATCAGCAAACAACAACAGGCATCACCGGTCAGCGACAAGCTGGTGCGAAAATTCTAATCGCACAGCCATTCGTATGCTGAATGACAAGAAGAGGCCGTTTGTGGGTGGTAACTGACCGTTTTCTGGGAGTGCTAGGAGTGTTAGGAAAAACACAGGCTGCCCAAGCGTTTTCAGGGAGGGTGTTTGACGTCAGCTCCGGCCCCGATCAGCCCGTTCTGATCGCACTGTAGGAGTAAGTCCTGGGCTGCGCAGAGACCACACACTGGTAAAAATCATTCACTGGTGAGTGAGGTGCGAACGGATTTGCAGCTGTCCGCTGACTGAGCAATTTTTAGAAGCTCGGCGTACAAATGCGAACGCACACTTGCATGGCGATTATACACTCTCCTTGGGCGGCGACTATCTGATCGCAAGACAACAATTTTAGCAGCCCAGCGATCAGGTCTGAAATAGACCCATAGTTTTTTTTTACTAATATTGCCAGGATATCTAATTGCCAATCTTATTGATAGGGGCCCCAACAAGTTAGTTTTTCTGGGGCCCCTGCAAACCTTAATCTGGCCCTGCATATATGCTGCATGGTTATGACCTGTAATGTAAATGCTTTAACACTTCATTGTTTATCTTCTCCGAAATTAGTTGGGAAAACCCCAGTGATCAGTATTCAGTACACATGGTAGAACTTGTGTTTCATGCAAAACAAAAGTTTCTTCTTCTTCTTCTTTTAAATATAGATAACTAGGTGATTCATTGTGCCCTACGGGCGCTATTCACACCGTCGTAAGGGGCTACGTCCCCTTAACCCCTGCATGCCTGTTGTGCGTGAAATCTTTGTATTTTATGCAACAGGCTACACCCCCTGAACCCCTGCACGCCCTTAGGCCGTGCTATATTTGTATTACATGGAGTATTACCTGCAATCATAATTGTGTTAGTGGTTAAATATTGCATGGCCAAAGGGCATGCGATGGTCAAGGGGGCATAGCTCCTTGCAAAGGTGTAAATAGTGTCCGCAGGCCACGATGAATCACATAGTGTAGTACCGTCCCTGGTTTGTGATGCAGAAGGGCAGTCCCTGCTATAGTCCCGGGCAGCGTTATAAAATGAGTCGGCAGTCTATGCATGATAAAGTAGCAGCAATGCACTGTGGAAATACATCCTAGTCCTGTGCAGTATAATGTATCATATGTATAGTTGCACAATGTAGAACCTGATCCATAGAGAAGGGGCTGGCCGTTGGCAGTGGGACCCACCCGGGGTTGCCCTGCACCCTGTGGGCATGCATGCAGCAGGGTAGTGTTTGGTAGTGTTTATGTAATGCCTCTTACACCTGGCCTGCCGGCTGCCGCAATACTATGTGTGACACCTTGTTAACAACTATGCCCCATTGGCTGTACCACAGCAGTACAAAGACTATGCAATAACATGCTTGGTATCTAATAGTATCTGAAGCAATGATATTGTCCCCACTACACCATAGGCCCAGCAGCACCAGGCAGCCACCACGCTGTGTGTACAGCAGTAGCCGGCGGAGCACACCAGAAACCCCGCCCCCGTGATGTCACCGCTGCCCACAGCAGCAGCTGGCAGCCACCACGCTGTGTGTACAGCAGTAGCCGGCGGAGCACACCAGAAACCCCGCCCCCGTGATGTCACCGCTGCCCACAGCAGCAGCTGGCAGCCACCACGCTGTGTGTACAGCAGTAGCCGGCGGAGCACACCAGAAACCCCGCCCCCGTGATGTCACCGCTGCCCACAGCAGCAGCTGGCAGCCACCACGCTGTGTGTGCAGCAGCAGTCACCAGAGCACAGCGGAAGGGCCGACCACATGACGTCACCGGTTGCTGCTGTCAAGCCATTGGTGGCGGCCGGCCCTCACGTCGCTGCTTCTGCGCTGTGTGTTCCACCGGGATCTGGGCCAAGTAACGGTGGCATGGTGCAATGCTGCTGCCGCCCTCCGCATGCCATACCCAGCAGCCGCCGTCATCGTCCCCGGGGACAGGATGGGGAGCCGCGCTGTAACCCGCAGGTAAGGAGCTGTCAGCAGCACGGCATATGGCTGCAGCTTGTGTATGTGGCCCAGGACTAGTAATGACGTGGACGGGTGGTCTTCTGTTTGCCGGCGGTCGGGCTCCCGGCGCTCAGTATACCGGCGCCGGGAGCCCGACAGCCGGCATACCGACACTTATTTTCCCTCGTGGGGGTCCACGACCCCCATAGAGGGAGAATAAAATAGTGTGCCCGTAGCGTGGCGAGCGCAGCGAGCCCGCAAGGGGCTCATTTGTGCTCGCCAAGCTGTCGGTAAGCCGGCGGTCGGGCTCCCGGCGCCGGCATGCTGGTCGCCGGGAGCCCGACCGCCGGTCAGCCGTAGTGAACCCACGTGGACATGTGGGGGGGAGGGGGGGGAAGGGGGGGGGGAGTGTTTCTAGCTCACAGTGATCTGTGATTTAGAAGGGCAGACCCTGCTAGAGTCCCGCTCAGCTTTATGCACAGTCACAGAATCACAGATTTGGGCAGATATATATATGAGATATAGATAATTATTTGGCTATGAGGATTTAACTGTACGCTGCATTATGTATAGTAAGAGAAAGAATTGTACATAGCCAGGTATTGAGAAGATACAAATAACAGTGACAAAACTAAATAAAGGAAACTTGCTGGAACATAAAATAAGTCTTACAGACTGCTTTATGAGGAAACGAATAGTTGTTTTTTCCTCACTGCATGACTTTACCAGAAGCTTCTCAAAAATTATAGTTGCTTAAGGAAATTGCAGGTAAGATTGTGGAGATATTAATAAGCACCTACAACAGGAACCACTGTAAAAGCAAAGTTCTATTCAACATGATTATATTACTCTCTAGTGATACATTTTCTTAGTGGATTAAAATAGTGTATATTTTATTCCATAGCAAAACTGGGTCATCGTCATCAACTCTAACTTTTCCCCACTGCTCATGTCCCAGAACTGAGCACGCAAGAATGGGCAGCGCAGATTTATACGCCTGTCAAGTCAGAGCCTGATTACAGACAATGCAGTACTGATGGGCGCCTAAGGCCCAGTGGTCCTAAGGGGCCTTGTGCCCAACTGCTGCTGCCATAATGCTTATTAAGCATTTATGGCTGCCGGCTGCCTGAGGTTATGATGTCTTCTGATGATGGAAGCTCAGTGTTTCCAAGAGGTTACGCACACACCACCCACACCATCCCATGGTTATAGCACATTGTGTATCTGCTGCTCCCTCTGGGCTTCTGTCCGGCCAGATCAAGCAAAGAGCAGTCACATCAGGGACATGCAGTGGTACAAGTAGAAATATTTTCTTAGTGGTACTGAGTGTCGAAAAATGGGCATGGGCATGTGGTTTAGGGGGCGTGGCCACATGCTGCTAGTGGGAGTGGCTACATTACACTAGCGGCATGGCTACACGACAGCCCCTTATTTTGGAGGAATCAGGAGGCAAGGCTAAGAGTATATAGTAATGCCTCCAGTATAATAGAAATATATAGTGATACCTCTAGTATAATAGAACTATATAGTAATGCCCATTATTTAATACCAATATATAGTAATGCCTCCATTATAACAGGAAAATACAGCCACTGTCACACTCCCAGTAACTCTGACAAAGTGGGAGGAGCTGTCATGTTGCCAAGCACCATGGTCCTGTTGCTTTGTAGCACATTATAATTGTGGTAATGGCAAAGTGTGTGGCAGGTGGTACTGCGTACCCGCTGCCAAATTCTTAAGGGTACTCTATACCCGAGCATACCCGCATACTTGCACCATCCCTTAGAATTAATCTAACATACATGTTTCTTTTCAATTGTCTTAAATTTGTTTTGGAGCAAGCACATCACCAGTAATATGTATTGCTACATGCATACGGTCATCGACTTCCTTACTGAGTGGCGGAGCAGTAAATACCACAGTAGCAGCAGTAAAAGCTACTTGGTGCTGTGGAATGTGGGCCATCTGGTTTAAGCACATTACCTTAAGGTGTACTGTCATCTGTCATCCATGGTGCTGTCTATCTCTTGTTTCTACATGACCAAAGTACACTTTATGCAGAAAATGACATGTTACGGTGCTGTTCAATGAGAAAGCTTCTATATTCTTGACAGAACTGTAGATATAACATGAAAGACATAATTTGAAGGTGTACATTAAACTATGATATATGCTGCATTTATCTAATGTACTTCCAGTAAATACCACAATAGTGAACGTTTACTCACTAATGGACATGCCTGTGTCCAAGGGAGGGCTGGAAACTGTGTACCTGGTGTACAAATGTCAGACAGCGTGTGCTTACTGTCGCGGGTCCCGCTGCCGGTGGGCTGTCTGCGGCTGGGTCGGGCAGCGTGAGTGCGGCTTCCTGGAGGTTGGAGGAGGACCTAGTGGCCAGCAGCTCCCTGGCGTGTCTGCAGTGCTGGGAGCGGCCATGTTGGAGACCAAGGGTAGCACCAATCAGCGTGAAGGGTGAGTGCCAGCCAATCCTGTTTTCCTGTTGCCTATAAATAGGCTGGGATTATTGCATTCTGTACCAGTGCTCTGTTGTGGTTACTCTGTACCTAGCTCTGTGCTCCCGCAGTTGTTCTGTGCGTCTCTTGTAATTGGTTCCGTCAGGATCTCCGCCCGCCAGCTCTCCACGGTGCAGTCACGGTCGACTGCTCTCCCACCAGTGCCTTCGGGTTCCGCAGGATTCTCATGGCGGTTCACTAGCTCCAGCATCCAGCTTTCATAGTCCTGCATCCATGTCTTCATATCATCCAGCATCCAGTTTTCACAGTTCTTCTTACATGCCTTCATATCAGAAAATGGGGTTGTATCTGCACACACACTATTTATTGATACATGATTGGAACAAAAAGCTCCAAGAATAGCCCCTATTAATTGTAGGTATGTACCATTAATGTTGGGGGTGCTACCAACTACAGCTAAGGTAAGTAGACAAGGAAAAAAGGAAGAAAAGGCTGTATTGTTGATGCACAAGAATAAGAGTGACCTGATTATCACCACGTTCTCAAGAATTCCTAAAATGTAACTTTTATTGTTGTCAAATTAAAATAGTGTGACAATAACAAACACACAAACTACGAGTATAGACGAAACATAGAGGTTAAAATCAAGACATATACAACATATACCACAAGTGCAATTGGAATAATAAATGTGATTAAAGATTAAAAAATGTGTCCGCGTATTGATTCTTATGTCCTATTATATGATATTGCTCTTAATCTTCCACCAGTCTGATAATCGTTGTCAGCAATTGGTCGCCATGTCTTTACATGACCATTTATTGATATATATATATATATATAGTATCAGAACTGTTTCACTAGTATTTTTATGTTGACAGCTGACAGTATCCTTCAGACAGCAAGTATAATATATTATATAGATATCAACGCTGTCTATTTGTTATTTTGTACGCAGAAGAGCCTTGTTAGGAAAGAGTATGATTTACTATATATGTATCAGTAGTTCAGCTTCTCAGTTCTGTTGTCTTAATAAATATATGAGAAGGAATTATCTTCGTCCTCCTTGTTTCCAGCATAGGTGGACTGAGTCCAACGGATCTACAAACACAGCTTGTTCTGACAGTAAGCACTGGCCCCATGGAGCCGACGGGCGACCAGGCATCCGGAGGCGATGCTACGGCCAATATTCTCTCATACCTGGAGATTCAGGAGTCCACTCAGTCACAGATTGTGCAATTCATGCAGACCATTTCTGATCGGATAGAAGCTCTTCATGCGGCCATTAGGGCCCCACAGTCTCCAGCTCCGTTAGTTTCTGTTCCTGCAGTAGTTTCTCCGGTGACCGGCTCTACATCACGACTTCAGCTACCTCCACCTAGCAAGTTTGACGGCTCTCCAAAACTTTGTAGGGGATTCCTTAACCAGTGCGAAATCCAGTTTGCGCTTCAGTCGGCCAATTTCCCATCGGCCCGCACCAAGATCGCATATATTATTTCTCTACTCTCTGGTCAAGGTCTGGAGTGGCCATCTCCGCTTTGGGAAAGAGGGGATCCAATCCTCTCCAATTATTCTGAATTTGTTTCTTCATTCAGGAAGATCTTCGATGAGCGGGGTCGAACCACCTCTGCGTCCCTTGAGATCCTTCGTCTTCGGCAGGGCTTGTGTCCCGTCAGTCAGTATGTAATCCAGTCCCGTAGCTTGTCCTCTGAATTACGGTGGAATGAGGAGGCCTTAATTGCTGCCTTTTGGAACAGCCTTTCTGACAGGATTAAGAATGATTTCATGGTTCGGGATGTGCCCACAAAACTGGATGATTTGATCTTTACTTGTAACAAACTGGACTTACAGTATAGGGAACGTTTTCTGGAGAAATCCAAATTGGAGCGTCCAAGTCCTCGTTTCCGGTTTAGACCTCGGCAAGATCCCTCTTCTTCACCATCTGCTCCAGTAACTGAAGAACCGATGCAAATCGGGCGCCCTCGGCTTACGGAAGAGGAGCGCTCTTGGCGCTGTCAAGGGAATCTCTGTATGTATTGTGGCTCTTCAGATCACTTCGTGAAGTACTGTAAACCTCGGCCGGAAAACTCCCACTCCTAGCTTACTCCAGAGAAGTTAAGCTAGGAGTTACTCTAGAATTACGCTCAGGAAAGAAGCCAACTTTGCCCATTCATTTGGAACTTCCTTCTTCTGTCTTCTTGATCTCAGCTTTATTAGACTCTGGAGCAGCAGGGAACATCATTTCTTCCGCCTTTGTCCAGCAATTTAAGATTCAAACTGTGCTCTTGGAACAGGCTATTGCCGTCACGGTGGTGGATGGGAGTTGAATACCTGATGGTATAATCACCCTACAAACTACCTATCTTAGAATGAAGACGGGCGTATTACACACTGAATATATCTCCTTCCTAGTGATTCCCAAAGCTTCTCATGACATAATTCTCGGATTACCTTGGTGTGACAAGAACACTGGGATAGTGTTTGAGGGCAGGTATGTTTGTCCCAGGTTCTTGTCTTACATGTTTTAGAAAATGAAAACTTCTAGGAAAATGCTTTTGTTTTGTTAGAACCTTTTCAGTTTGCTGGAAAAGCTGGATAAGGGCCCTGAGAGAGATTGTCAAGTCTCTAGGTTTGTCTGTCCCCGGCGGGGGCGCTAGTGGGTCAGTGTTGGTCTGATGAATAAAACGTGGAGGCAATATAATAGTCCTGCGCATAGGCGCTGATATTTTATTGTTACTGAGCAGATCGGATAACACAGTATAAACAGAAAACCAGTAATGGAATGACAATGGTTGATAACTGGATTTAAATAGCTGAGGTCTCTTGCAAATGAAATGTGAAACAACAAAACTGAAGGCAGATGATATAACTAAAGTCCAATAGTACTTGATAGCACACAGTCTCAGTATAACGTAAGATAAAGTAACTTGAAAGGCAGAACTCCGGTATGTATAAGAAACACTCAGTCTCTATAAAGCACACAAGTCTAGATAACTTTATTAGGCTCAAGCAGGAAACAGTCTCTAAGCCATCAATAATAATACTGCTGAAATGCACAGATGGAATACAGATAGCCAGTGTACAAGTGAGATGGTAATACGAACACCTGAGGAGAGTCTCTGCTGCTGGTGATTGTGGCTGGATGGAATTGGAGTCTGGAGTTAACAGGAGAGCTGTGAGAATGAAGACTGGAACAAATGGAAGTAACCACAGGGATCGCTGGAAACAGGAACCAGAAGAACTAAGGCACACGGTGTGTGACTTGTTGTCCGAGGCAATGTGAGAGAGCCACAAGCTGGAAGTTATACCTCCTGCCCAGCAGTGATTGGACACAAACTGCAGGCGGAGATACAAGCTGGATTGAACATCAGAATCAGCTGCGTGCAGGTGTCATGGTAACGTCCACACAGGCTGGACATCGGCAAGCCGCAAAACCCACACAGGACCAGACTCAGGAGTACTCAGCAATGTGAAATAGAACACTCGCGGTTACTACACCCATGCAGCCGCAACTGGGGACAAGACCTCCGGAGGCCCACACACCAGCGCGCTGGTAAGTGAGACGTAGCAGAGCGCCGATTCCTGACAGTACCCCCTCCTTTATGGGTGGGCACCGAACACCCACGAGGCTTGGCAGGGAAGAGTCTGTGGAAAGCTTGGATCAGACGTGGAGCATGTACATCCGTGGCGTCGACCCAACTCCTCTCTTCAGGACCATATCCAGACCAGTCAATGAGATATTGCAGATGACCATAACAATGTCGAGAGTCTAATATCTTTTCCACCTCGTATTCCACGCCCAGATGAGTTCGTACCTTTGGAGCTGCTGGAAGCGTTCTCTGGAAACGATTGAGAATTAGTGGTCTGAGGAGAGAAATATGGAATGAGTTGGGTATTTTCAAAAAAGCAGGCAGTTTCAATTTATAAGCCACCGGATTAATAACACTTTCTACTGGAAAAGGTCCAATAAACCGTGGAGCAAACTTCATTGAGGGGACTTTGAGCCGGAGATTACGGGTAGATAACCAGACCTTATCGCCCGGTTTCAAACTAGGAACTGCTCGCCTCTTCCGATCAGCGAACATTTTGTACCGTTGAGAAACTTTTTTAAGAGATGAATGGATCTCTTTCCAAATTTGAGCGAAGCGCTGGAGAGCAGAAGCAGCCGCAGGCACATTTATGGCAGGTAATTCTTGGAAATCCGGTACTCTAGGATGCTGGCCATAAACTGCGAAAAAAGGAGTTGTGTCAGTTGAAGTATGATAACGGAAATTATGAGCAAACTCCGCCCATGGCAACAATTCTACCCAGTCATCCTGCGAAGAAGATATATACAGTCTCAAATAGGTCTCAAGTTCTTAATTTACCCTCTCTGTCTGCCCATTTGTTTGAGGATGATAGGCCGTAGAGAACTTCAGTTTTACCTGTAGCGCTGAACACAGAGCCCTCCAAAACTTGCCCACAAATTGTACTCCTCGGTCAGATATGATTTCTGTTGGAAGTCCATGTAACCTGAATATTTCACAAAGAAACACCTGAGCCAACTTTGGAGCAGAGGGTAATCCCATGAGTGGAATGAAGTGTGCCATTTTTGAAAACCTATCGACTACTACCCAGATGGTGTCATACCCTTTGGATGGAGGGAGATCAGAAATAAAGTCCATCGACACATGAGACCAGGGGCGCTTAGGAATGGAATTGGGAATCAATTGGCCTGCGGGAGCCTGACGAGAATTTTTATGCTGAGCACATTTGGGACATGAAGCTATGAACTCTTGAATATCTACCTTCATACGAGGCCACCAATACGTTTGAGACAGAAACTTAAAAGTCTTTAGAACCCCAGGGTGACCAGTAAACTTGGACGTATGAGCCCAAGACAGAAGGTTTGGACGAAGCTCCGGAGAGACAAACATCTTGCCTGGAGGCGGGACTTGCGACATCCCTGTAGCTGCGAAAACCACTGGATTTAATACTGGTCGAGCAGCCTGTTCTGCGGATTCCTTGTTTGAGCTTATGGAGCGAGACAAAGCATCCGCTTTGACATTTTGTGAGCCCGGTCTAAGCATCAACTTAAAATCAAAGCGAGAAAAGAATAGAGCCCACCTTGCTTGCCGAGGATTCAGACACTGCGCGGCTTTCAAGTAGAGAAGGTTCTTGTGATCCGTGTAGATGGTAATGGGAAATCTCGTACCCTCCAGCAGATACCTCCATTCTTCAAGGGCCAATTTGATTGCTAACAACTCCTGGTCGCCAATGGTATAGTTCATTTCTGCAGATGAGAACCTACGAGAAAAAAACCCACAGGGGTGAGTCTTACCATCACTGCCAACCTGGGACAGGACTGCGCCCACGCCAACCGTTGAAGCGTCCACTTCCAAGATGAAGGCTTTACTGACATCCGGCTGCTGTAACACAGGAGCTGAAATAAAAGCTTGTTTTATTTTGTGAAAAGCGGACAGTGCGTCATCAGACCATTGGGAAGGATTTCCCCCTTTCCGGGTAAGGCAGGTAATTGGAGCTATTAGCGTAGAAAAGCCTTTAATAAACTTTCTGTAGTAATTGGCGAAGCCAATGAAGCGTTGAACTGACTTGAGTGTTGTTGGAAGAGACCAGTTTTCTATAGCTTCCAGTTTAGCTGGATCCATTTGAAGATCTGTTCCGGAAATGATGTATCCTAAGAAAGATATTGAAGCTTCAAATGTGCATTTGGACAATTTGCCATACAGATGATTCCGTCGAAGACGTTGCAGAACCTCCTTCACCTGTTGGCGATGAGAGACTAAATCACGGGAGAATATCAAGATGTCATCGAGGTAAACCACCACACATTTATACAGGAGATCTCTAAACACTTCGTTGACAAAGTTTTGAAACACGGCAGGGGCATTACTTAAACCGAAGGGCATCACTAGATATTCATAGTGGCCGTCACGAGTATTGAAGGCGGTTTTCCACTCATCACCACTTCAAATCCTGATAAGGTTGTAAGCCCCGCGAAGATCCAGTTTCGTGAAGATGGAAGCCCCTCTAACTCTGTCAAACAGCTCTGTGATAAGAGGTAATGGGAAGCTATTTTTGATCGTGATGTCATTTAAACCCAGATAATCGATACAGGGGCGAAGTCCTCCATCTTTCTTCTTGACGAAAAAGAATCCACCACCAGCTGGGGAAGTGGATGGACGAATGAAACCTTTCTGTAAATTTTCCTTTATGTATTCACTCATGGCTTGAGTTTCTGTGACTGAAAGAGGGTATGTACGCCCTCTAGGTGGCTTGCTCCCTGGAACCAGATCGATGGGACAATCCCACTCTCGATGGGGAGGCAAGACATCCGCTGCTTTCTCACTGAAGACGCCAGTGAATTCCTGATAGGCCTCCGGGAGGCCAGACTGAGACTTTACACCAGAAGACTTTATTGGAAACACTTGAGCTAGACAAGACTGACGACAGGAGGAACTCCATGATGTTAACTGCAATGTGGACCAGTCAAATTGCGGATTGTGCAGTTGGAGCCAAGGCATACCCAGTACTATCTCATAGCCCGCTTTGGGTATAACCAGGAACTCAATGAGCTCAGAATGCAGGAAGCCTACTCCTAGAACTACCGGCTTGGTTTGCTGAAAGATGGAACCTTCAGAAATACGGCTTCCGTCCACGGCCGTGAGATAAACTGGACGACACAGCTTAGTCACTGGGAGATGAAGTCTATCCACTGCAGCTTGCGTGATAAAATTCCCAGCTGCACCACAATCCACTAAGGCAGACAAAGATTGGAGTCCCTCAGACCTTTCCAAGGTGACAGGTAATATAAGATCCTGAGATGAAGGAGCTTTATTCAAAAGCCATAACTTGACTTCTCCTCTACAAGTTAGGACCTGGCGTTTCCCGGCCGAGCAGGGCAGGAACCAATCAGATGACCAGCAGCAGCACAATAGAGACACAGTCTTTACTTTAATCTTCTGGACCGCTCCTCAGGTGTTAAACGAGATTTGTTTACCTGCATGGGTTCATCAGTAATAATAGGTAGAGACTGTACAGGAGGCATAGCTCGGTGCTTGAGAAGATCACCTCGAGAGCGTTCACAGGTCCGCTCGAGTAGACGTAGATCCAATTTGGCACATAGGGAAATTAGAGCTTCCAGTTGCTCTGGTAAATCTCGAGTAGTCAGTTCATCCTTGATGCGGTCAGACAGACCATGCCAGAAGGCGGCAACCAATGCCTGGTTGTTCCACTTTACCTCCAATGCCAATGTCTGGAACTGGATAACGTACTGACCCACAGTACGTGTTCCCTGGCGGATCTGAAGGAGGTCAGAATAAGCAGAGGTCGTACGCCCAGGTTCGTCAAAGATGCGTCGGAATGCGGCAACAAATTCAGTATAGTTGTTCAATATTGCATCTGCTCGCTCCCACAGCGGAGAGACCCAGTTCAAAGCAGAGCCAGCTAGAAGAGAAATATTATAAGCAACCTTTGTTCTAGGTGTTGGAAAGTTCTGTGGCTGCAATTCAAACTGAACTTCGCATTGATTTAGAAACCCACGACACATCTTAGAATTACCATCAAATTTACTCGGAGTAGGAAGATGGATGCGAGACATTGGAACAGGAGCAACTGGAGAGCTGGAAACTGAGAAACCTGGAGCAGGAACTGTAACTGAAGAGGACACTGGGGAAACTGGAATTGGAAGTGATTGTTGCAAAGTATCTAATCGTAAAGACATTCCTTGCAGGAATTGCATAACCTGCTGCTGCGCAGCCTCTTGACCATCCAGTCGTGACACTAGGTCTTGGAGTGTCCCTGACCCCACACTCTGACCACCATCCGGGTCCATGGGCCTCGGACATACTGTCAGGTCTCTAGGTTTGTCTGTCCCCGGCGGGGGCGCTAGTGGGTCAGTGTTGGTCTGATGAATAAAACGTGGAGGCAATATAATAGTCCTGCGCATAGGCGCTGATGTTTTATTGTTACTGAGCAGATCGGATAACACAGTATAAACATAAAACCGGTAATGGAATGACAATGGTTGATAACTGGATTTAAATAGCTGAGGTCTCTTGCAAATGAAATGTGAAACAACAAAACTGAAGGCAGATGATATAACTAAAGTCCAATAGTACTTGATAGCACACAGTCTCAGTATAACGTAAGATAAAGTAACTTGAAAGGCAGAACTCCGGTATGTATAAGAAACACTCAGTCTCTATAAAGCACACAAGTCCAGATAACTTTACTAGGCTCAAGCAGGAAACAGTCTCTAAGCCATCAATAATAATACTGCTGAAATGCACAGATGGAATACAGATAGCCAGTGTACAAGTGAGATGGTAATACGAACACCTGAGGAGAGTCTCTGCTGCTGGTGATTGTGGCTGGATGGAATTGGAGTCCGGAGTTAACAGGAGAGCTGTCAGAATTAAGACTGGAACAAATGGAAGTAACCACGGGGATCGCTGGAAACAGGAACCAGAAGAACTAAGGCACACGGTGTGTGACTTGTTGTCCGAGGCAATGTGAGAGAGCCACAAGCTGGAAGTTATACCTCCTGCCCAGCAGTGATTGGACACAAACTGCAGGCGGAGATACAAGCTTGATTGAACATCAGAATCAGCTGCGTGCAGGTGTCATGGTAACGTCCACACAGGCTGGACATCGGCACGCCGCAAAACCCACACAGGACCAGACTCAGAAGTACTCAGCAATGTGAAATAGAACGCTCGCGGTTACTACACCCATGCAGCCGCAACTGGGGACAAGAAATCCGGAGGCCCGCACAGCAGCGCGCTGGTAAGTGAGACGTAGCAGAGCGCCGATTCCTGACAGAGATAGGGTGAGTTCCAGACATTGGGCCCAGTTCAGATCTTTGGCCTCACAGAGGGCTAATCAGGGCTTTCAGCTGTGCAAGAGTCTTATAGGGCTTCTAGCCTGATTAATGTGTGCAGACTGCCTGGGAAGACTGCAGGATCTCTGTGAGAGAAACACGCTTCCTGATACAAGTGAGCTATACAGTGTTTACTGGAGAACTCTGTGTTTTTGTTTAGTGATAGTTAGGAACATCTTGTGTTTAGTTAGTGCCGGACAGGCAAGGTATTTTCTTTTGCTGTTTGTTTTATTTTCTGTATAATAAAACTGGCTGGGGCCAGTTGTACCGGAAACTGGACTTGTGTGGTTCCTCAGCTGCTGCATGCTGCCATTTATCCCAGGAAACGGCACTTTGTACCCTTACAGTGTTACAACATGGTGGAGAATGCGAGCACTCCGTTCTGCGCATAAGTGAAAGCAGCAGCTTTGTGAGGCCTGCAGAAAACGGTGGTTTATGCAGATACAGCCCAGTGTGAAGTTACTGAGACTCGCCCTGAGGATTTGATATATGTCCTGGGTGAAAGCAGCTACAAAGCCACCTGAAAAATCTGTCGACATGGAGGAACTGCTTAAAGCCTTGCTGCAAGCTACAGCGGCTAAGCGGGAGGCCAACAGACAGCAGCAGGTGGCAATGGAGGAAAATTGGAGACAGCAGCAGGTGGCAATGGAGGAAAATAGGAGACAACAGCAGGCAGCTGTTGATGAACTTTACAGGCAACAGCGTCAGGATAGAGAGGCCTTAACAGAAGTGGTGCAGAGCCTTGCAGCCCGGATTGGAGATGTGGCCGTCAGTGCTCCGACCAGCTCTAGTTCTATACGGGCCAGTCACTTCCTGCAGAAAATGACAGAGGCTGATGATGTGGAGGCCTACCTGACCACGTTTGAAAGGACTACCGAGCGTGAGAACTGGCCGAAAGCACAGTGGGCCAGTCTGCTGGCACCTTTTCTGTCAGGTGAGCCCCAAAAAGCGTACTTTGATTTAAGCCCTGCTGAGGCTCGGGACTATGATAAACTAAAGACTGAGATCCTGACCCGCCTGGGAGTCACGCTGTCAGTACGAGCACAACGGGTGCACCATTGGGTGTACGCCATGGAGAAGCCTCCTCGCTCCCAGATGCACGACCTAATTCAGCTAACAAAAAAATGGTTACAGCCAGAGACATTAACTGGTCCCCAGATGGTTGAAAGAGTCGTCATGGACCGCTACTTGAGATCTTTGCCCATGGTCCTGCGCAAGTGGGTGAGCCATGGAAACCCGGGTACTGCTGACCAATTAGTGGACATGGTAGAGAGGTATGTGGCAGCAGAGGAACTACTGATGACCACCCAGCCACCCATAGATCCTCGACAGCGCCCTTCAGTAAAGACTGGTAAGACTGTTCCGTGGGAAAATGTTGCTGGGCGGATAAGAGAACGCAAGGCTGGAGAGACTGTAAACACTGGCCCTGGAGACAGGCCAATGGGGCTAGAACGGTCTATGCTGCCCAAACGGGTTGATAATCGTGTGGTTAAATGTTTTAGGTGTGGTATGCCAGGTCATGTTATTGCCAATTGCCCAGTCATGCAAGAACACATGCAATGTGATGCTGCCTTTGAATGTCGCAGAATGTCTTTCTTTGCTAGGTTAGCCTGTACTGTGGTACCTTCACCTGAGCTGGAAAAACAAATGTGTGATGTGTTCTTAGAGGGTAACCGGGTAGAGGCCTTGCTAGATTCAGGAAGTTTAGTTACCCTCGTGAAAGCGGGGTTAGTGAACCCCTTAAAGGTCCAGCAAATACCTATTGGGGTAACTTGCATACATGGGGATACCCAACATTATGTCACTGCTGAAGTGAATATAGAAACTTGTTGTGGGTTAGCAATTGTTAAAGTAGGACTGGTCCCCACCTTGGTGGATGAGGCCATAATAGGGAGGGATTTTCCTCATTTCTGGAAACTGTGGGAATCACGTTTATCAACAGATGTGAGAAGTAAAGAGCCAGTTGATAATACCGGTGATTTCATGGATGTACGTGTGTCTTCGGAACTTTCTGACCCTTTGCCTTTTGCTAGTTTGGTTGGGGAAGGGACAGATGGGGAATCCAGTGAAGACCCTCTTGCTGGGAACAGAGACATAGTAGTTAGAACTGAAAGCGTGCCTGACCTGGAGGTAAAGAAGGATCTGTTTGCATCTGAACAGTTAAAGGATCCTACGTTGATAAAGGCTAGAGAGAATGTTAAGATTGTTAATGGGGAACCTGTGGTACCAGGTGACCGGGTTACGTATCCCCACATGGCCATCTGTAATGAGCTCTTGTACCACATTGTCAAAAGGGGTGAGGATGTGGTGGAACAGCTGGTAGTTCCCCAGCCTTATCGGAGAACGGTACTAGATTTAGCTCATAGTCACGTTACCGCAGGACATTTAGGGGCAGAAAAAAACACTGAAAGAGTTTTACAAAGGTTCTTTTGGCCAGGGGTTTATAAAGAAGTGTCTGAATATTGCTCTTCCTGTCCTGAATGCCAGTATCATGCCCCTAGACCCCATTCCAGGAGCCCACTAGTTCCCATGCCTATTATAGAGGTCCCGTTTGACAGAATAGCCATGGATCTCGTGGGGCCCTTGTTAAAGTCTGCTCGGGGCCATCAGTATATCCTGGTAATTATGGACTATGCCACTCGATATCCTGAGGCTGTCCCTTTACGCACTATCACAACTAAGGCGATAGCTAGGGAGCTGGTGCAGGTTTTTAGTAGAGTGGGAATACCAAAAGAAATTTTGACTGACCAAGGTACTCCATTTATGTCAAGGATCATGAAAGAATTGTGCAAATTATTTAAGGTCACTCACCTCAGGACGTCCATCTACCATCCCCAAACTGACGGGTTGGTGGAAAGGTTTAATAAAACATTAAAAAGTATGTTAAAAAAGGTTGTTGAGAGAGATGGGAAAAACTGGGATTGTTTGTTGCCCTACTTGTTAATGGCCATCAGAGAAGTTCCTCAGTCCTCTACAGGGTTTTCTCCATTTGATTTGTTGTATGGTAGACACCCCAGAGGGCTGTTGGACATTGCCAAAGAGACGTGGGAAGGACAGCCCACTCCTTATAGAAGCGTTATTGAACATGTAACACAAATGCAGGATAGGATTGCAGCCGTGGTACCTATTGTCAGAGAGCACATGGAACAGGCCCAAAGTGCTCAACAGAGGTGTTAGGATCTCCTGCTCTGTGCTGCCACGTCGCCATGGCAACCGGGAGGCAAGTGTTAGCGAAGTAACCTGAGCGCAGCTGATACTCCTGTCCGGGTTTTTACTGTGTAGTGGTTACAGGCTCTGTGCACGGCAGGGAATCCGGCGCTGGTTTTGTGCTCACAGTCTGTGAGGTCTGAGTGGGGCGTGGACAGCACCTGCTATATAAACCATCCTCTCAGGCTAGGCAAATGCTGCTGAATCTTTGTTTGTTAGTCAGTTCCAGAGAGTTAGCTAGTACTGTGTGACTTTGTATTTACTTGTTGCTTACTGCGAATAGGCCTTGGGAATCGGTACTTCATTCTGCCAATCCGGACCTAGCAGTAAGACTGGAGTCAGTTGTTTGACCTGCTGGGGTTCTTTTGCTATTCTGTGAACCCAGCAGGTTTGCGGCTGTACTCTCAGACCTGCTTGCTTAATCCTCCCTCACTGTGCAGGGCGTCCAGGTGTCAGTTTAGTGGCAGTAAGCTGAACCTGTGCCCTGCAATTGGGGGTTAGGATTGTGGATACTCTCCTTGTGTCTATATTTCTATCTCTGACCAAGGAGTTTATTCCCACACCCGTTGGTAACCCTTTGGGGTTTTTTCTGTTGCTCTTAGCAACATCATTTCAGGTGCTCCACATGTTAAATCACTACACGCTTCATTGTCCGCTCTATTCCATCTGAGCATTCCTGACACTAGGGAGACACCCAATTTCTGAGCCTTTGGGCTTCTCCGTTCACTTTGTGTTTATTAGTTATTCCATCACCTCCTGTGTATGTTATGTTATACTGTCTGTGAGTTCGTTAGCTTCGCTTCCCTCTCTGTTCACACACCGGTATACTCCTGTTGGCACTGGTGTGCGTAACATATTCAGCAGCCTTACTCCTGTTGAAATTTTGTGGGAATATGGAGCATACCCCTCAAAATACTTTGCAACAGGTGGTCGATCAGGTGCAGGTCCTGACTCGACAATTTAATGAGATGTCCATTAAAATGAACACCCCGCAGGCCGCTAGCAGAGCTCCCGCAGCAGCAGCGGCAAGTTCAGGGGTTAAGGAGCCAAAAGTAAATCTCCCGGATCGTTTTTCTGGAGATCGCTCGCAGTTCTTTTGTTTCAAGGAGAGCTTTAAGCTATATTTCAGGCTTAGGCCCCAGTCTTCTGGGTCGGAGATTCAGCGGGTGGGCATGGTGATTTCCTTGCTACAAGGAGACCCACAGGTCTGGGCATATGGGTTACAGCCTGACTGTCCGTCGCTTAAAAGAGTTAATGCTTTTTTTACGGCACTGGGCATTTTGTATGATGACCCTGACAAGATGGCTTCAGCCGAGGCTCAGATTACGATTCTTAAGCAAGGGCGACGGCCAGCTGAGGTTTATAGTACGGAGTTTCGGAGGTTGGCTCATGATACCCAGTGGAATGACCCAGCCCTGAGAAACCAGTACCGAAGGGGCCTTTCTGACCAGATAAAGGACCAACTGGTACAATATCCCTCGCCTGATAGCTTAGATCAGCTCATGCAGTTATCCATCCGGGTGGATAGACGGCTGAGAGAGCGTAGGCTTGAAAGGGAGACCGCAGATTCCTTTTTTCCCAAGGGAACCTCAGACTCTGAGGAATATTCCGAGGAGCCTATGCAGATTGGGGCTACCCGCCTCTCCTCGCGTGAGAAGACGCGGAGGAGACAGCAGGGTTTGTGTTTGTACTGTGGGAATAAAGGTCATGTTGTAGTATCATGCCCAGAAAAAACGGAAAACTTCAGGGCCTGAGGGTGATGGGAAATATCCTGTCAGGCCAGAAGTCAGAATTTCCCAAAAAGACTTTTCTCATTCCGGTGACTTTGGAGATCCTCGGTCAAACTGTCAAGACTGAGGCCTTTGTTGACAGTGGGGCCGATGGGGTTTTCATGGACCGTCAATTCGCCCTGGAACACTCTGTTCCCTCAGTACCTTTGGCATCAGAGATTGAGATCTGTGGGTTAAACGGGGAACCATTGTCCCAAGGTAAAATTACCTCCTGCACCAGCCAAATTCCTTTGTTTATTGGAGCCACACACTCTGAAAAATTGTCTTTTTATGTGACTGTCTGTTCTTTTGCCCCATTGGTTTTGGGGTTACCCTGGTTAAGGGCCCATAACCCTCAATTTGACTGGGTCTCTGGGGAGATTCTTAGTTGGGGTAGTGTTTCAGGAGTTGCTTGAGCCTTCCAGTCAGGCTCTCGCAGCTAAGTTTGCCAGGATTGCCAGGATGTTATGCAGATTTTGCGGATGTGTTCTCCAAAAAAGTTGCGGAGGTACTACCTCCCCATCGCCCCTATGACTGTGCCATTGATTTGTTGCCGGATGCTAAGCTTCCCAAGAGCAGGTTGTACTCCCTGTCACGTCCTGAGACTCAGGCTATGGCAGAGTACATTCAGGAGAACTTGGCTAAGGGATTTATCAGACCCTCACAGTCCCCAGTTGGGTCGGGGTTCTTTTTCGTGGGTAAAAAGGACGGTTCGTTGCGACCCTGCATCGACTTCAGGGAATTGAACCGTATCACGATTAAAACCTCGTACCCACTGCCTCTCATTTCGGTTTTGTTTGACCAGCTTCGTACTGCCACCATTTTTTCTAAGATTGACCTACGCGGTGCTTACAATCTAATCCGAATAAGAGAGGGGGATGAATGGAAGACTGCCTTTAATACCCACTCAGGGCATTATGAATATTTGGTGATGCCTTTTGGGCTCTCTAATGCCCCGGCAGTCTTCCAGGAATTCATGAACGATGTGCTCAGGGAATATTTGAATAGATTCTTAGTTGTTTATCTAGATGACATCCTAATCTTCTCTCATTCCCTGGAGGAACATCGGAAGCATGTACGCTTAGTCCTCCAGAAACTCAGAGACCACCAGCTTGGGGCGAAGCTGGAGAAGTGCGAGTTTGAAGTCCAGCAAATCGCATTTCTAGGGTATATTATCTCCTCAGAAGGTTTCCAAATGGAGGGTTCTAAGGTACAGGCAGTCCTGGATTGGGTGCAGCCCACTAGTTTGAAGGCGCTTCAGCGTTTTATGGGCTTTGCGAATTTTTATAGACGGTTTATCGCTGGATTTTCGTCTATAGTGGCCCCCTTGGTGGCACTCACTAAGAAAGGGGCGGATGTTGCTCACTGGTCTTGTGAGGCCAAAGCGGCCTTTGCCCGTCTCAAAAGGGCATTTGTCTCGGCCAAGGTGCTGCGACACCCAGATCCAGAGCGTCCTTTTGTGGTAGAAGTGGATGCCTCTGAGATAGGTATTGGGGCAGTGCTCTCTCAGATGGGGGTGTCTGATAATCGCCTTCATCCCTGTGCTTACTTTTCCCGTAAATTTTCATCTGCCGAGATGAATTATGATGTGGGTAACCGGGAATTGTTGGCTATAAAGGATGCACTCGGGGAGTGGAGACACTGGCTTGAGGGGGCTAAGTTTGTGGTCTCAATTCTCACCGACCATAAGAATCTGGCATATTTAGAGTCAGCGAAGCGGCTCAAAGCCAGGCAGGCACGATGGGCTTTGTTTTTTGCTCGCTTTAATTTTTTGATAACATATCGCCCTGGGTCAAAAAACATCAAGGCTGATGCGCTCTCGCAGAGTTTTGCTCCAGTTCAAGAGACCACCGAGGAGCCATTGCCCATTGTGTCCCCATCATGTATTAAAGTGGGCATTACCCAGGACCTCTTGTCATTAGTCCTTAGAGCACAGGAGCAGGCTCCTCCAGACCTTCCGGTAGGTCTCTTGTTTGTGCCTCCTAGGTTAAGACAGCGAGTGTTCCAGGAATTCCATGCCAAGAGGTCGGCAGGGCATCCGGGTATTGCCAGAACTCGGGAGTTGCTGTCTAGGGCAGTGTGGTGGCCCTCGGTGGCTAGGAAAGTGGATCAGTGGGTTCGGGCATGTGACGTTTGTGCCCGAAATAAAACTCCTAGAGGGGTTCCTGTCGGCCCATTACATCCACTCTCTATTCCGTCTAAGCCATGGACCCACATTTCCATGGATTTTGTGGTGGACTTGCCCAAATCCTCGGGGATGACAGCCATTTGGGTTGTCGTTGACAGGTTTTCGAAGATGGCGCATTTCGTTCCACTGGTTGGGTTGCCATCGGCCAGACGCCTGTCTGAGTTATTTATGCAGCATGTTGTGCGCCTCCATGGGTTGCCACTTGATGTGGTCTCTGACCGTGGATCCCAGTTTGTGGCCAAATTCTGGAGGGCATTTTGTTCTGATCTCCAGATTTCTGTGAGCTTGTCGTCAGGCTACCATCCACAGTCTAATGGGCAGACTGAGAGGGTGAACCAGTCCTTGGAGCAGTTCCTCAGGTGTTATGTCTCCAAGTGTCATACTGACTGGGTTGCTCATCTGTCATGGCGGAGTTTGCCTATAACAACGCGGCTCACTCTGCTACAGGGATCTCTCCCTTCCTTTGTGTGTATGGGCATCATCCTAAGGCCAATTCTTTTGACCCCCTGGATTCCACGCCTGGTGGTTCCTCTGTTGTTTCGGTCCTTAGGGGTATTTGGAGGAAAGTGAAGAAAGCCCTTGTGTCTGTGTCATTAGTGACCAAAAGGGTTTTTGATAAGCGGAGAAGACCCTGCAGCTTCAAATTAGGAGACTTCGTCTGGTTGTCCACCAAGAATTTGAAGTTGAGACAGCCATCTCATAAGTTAGGCCCCCGGTTCATCGGCCCTGATAAGATCACCAGGGTTATCAATCCGGTGGCATTTCAGTTAGATCTGCCCCGTTCATTGGGTATCAATAAAACATTTCATTGTTCCCTTTTAAAACTGGCGGTTAGTAATCCTTCTTCCAGTGGAAGACCTTCTCCTCTTCTGATACGGGGTCAGAGGGAGTTTGTGGTTGAAAGGGTTCTTGACTCCAAGATGGTTCGGGGTCGGCTGTCATTTTTGGTGCACTGGAAGGGGTATGGCCCGGAGGAGCGGTCGTGGGTGCGCAGTTGTGATCTTCATGCCCCCAGACTGATACGCTCTTTCTTCTCGCAGTTCCCCGATAAACCCGGTGGTAGGGGTTCTTTGACCCCTCGTCAGAGGGGGGGTACTGTTAGGATCTCCTGCTCTGTGCTGCCACGTCGCCATGGCAACCGGGAGGCAAGTGTTAGCGAAGTAACCTGAGCGCAGCTGATACTCCGGTCCGGGTTTTTACTGTGTAGTGGTTACAGGCTCTGTGCACGGCAGGGAATCCGGCGCTGGTTTTGTGCTCACAGTCTGTGAGGTCTGAGTGGGGCGTGGACAGCACCTGCTATATAAACCATCCTCTCAGGCTAGGCAAATGCTGCTGAATCTTTGTTTGTTAGTCAGTTCCAGAAAGCTAGCTAGTACTGTGTGACTTTGTATTTACTTGTTGCTTACTGCGAATAGGCCTTGGGAATCGGTACTTCATTCTGCCAATCCGGACCTAGCAGTAAGACTGGAGTCAGTTATTTGACCTGCTGGGGTTCTTTTGCTATTCTGTGAACCCAGCAGGTTTGCGGCTGTACTCTCAGACCTGCTTGCTTAATCCTCCCTCACTGTGCAGGGCGTCCAGGTGTCAGTTTAGTGGCAGTAAGCTGAACCTGTGTCCTGCAAGTGCGGGTTAGGATTGTGGATACTCTCCTTGTGTCTATATTTCTATCTCTGACCAAGGAGTTTATTCCCACAACCGTTGGTAACCCTTTGGGGTTTTTTCTGTTGCTCTTAGCAACATCATTTCAGGTGCTCCACATGTTAAATCACTACACATCGCTTCATTGTCCACTCTATTCCATCTGAGCATTCCTGACACTAGGGAGACACCCAATTCCTGAGCCTTTGGGCTTCTCCGTTCACTTTGTGTTTATTAGTTATTCCATCACCTCCTGTGTATGTTATGTTATACTGTCTGTGAGTTCGTTTGCTTCGCTTCCCTCTCTGTTCACACACCGGTATACTCCTGTTGGCACTGGTGTGCGTAACAAGAGGGTCTATAACCGGAGTGCCAAGATACGGGAATTTGCTCCTGGAGATAGAGTTCTTGTTTTGGTACCCACTGTGGAAAGAAAATTCCTAGCTAAATGGCAGGGTCCATTTGAGATTAGGGAAAAAGTGAATGAGGTTAATTACAAAGTATACCAGCCGGGAAAGAGAAAACCCGAACAAATCTACCATGTTAACTTAATCAAACCCTGGAAAGATAGGTTGTCTCTGTCAGCGGAGCCTTGCCCTTCGGTGTCTTCACCTCGGTTGCTTCCCGCAGTAAAGGTGTCAGAGACATTATCAGCTGATCAGAACAATCAGGTTAAATAATTTCTCATCCAAAATAGGGAGATATTTTCAGAGCTACCTGGCCGAACGACCATAATAAAACATGACATTGTCACAGAACCAGGGGTCAGGGTTCATTTAAAGCCATATAGGATTCCTGAAGCTCAGCGAGAAGCTGTTTCTAAAAAAGTTAAAACCATGTTAGAACTTGGAGTCAAATAGGAATCTAACAGTGAGTGGTCCAGTCCCATAGTTCTCATCCCGAAGCCCGACGGTAGCATACGCTTCTGTAATGACTTTCGTAAGTTAAATGAGGTGTCCAAGTTTGACGCATACCCCATGCCCCGTGTGGATGAGCTTATAGAAAGGCTGGGAACAGCCAGGTTTCTCACCACGTTGGACCTGACCAAAGGTTACTGGCAAATACCTTTATATGATAGCGCAAAAGAAAAAACAGCCTTTTCGGTTCCGGAGGGGCTGTACCAGTATAAGATGTTACCCTTTGGGTTGCATGGGGCTCCAGCAACCTTTCAATGGGCGATGGATACAATTTTGAGGCCCCATAGAAAATATGCAGCTGCCTATTTGGATGATGTGGTAATTCACAGTACAGACTGGGGGTCCCATTTGGTTAAAGTACAAGCAGTACTGGACTCACTCAGAGAGGCAGGGTTAACTGCTAACCCAAAGAAGTGCTGCCTCGCAATGGAGGAGGTCAAATACTTGGGCTTCACCATAGGCAGAGGTCTGATTAGGCCCCAATTGAATAAAATTGATGCTATTCAAAACTGGCCTCGTCCAGTGAATAAAAAACAGGTAAGGGCTTTTGGGGGAATAACTGGGTACTATAGACGGTTTATTCCCAATTTTGCGGCCACAGCGGTGCCGTTGTCAGACCTTACCAAAGGGAAGCAGTCAAATATGGTGAAATGGAACCCTGATGCAGAAAAAGCGTTCCAAGCGTTAAAAGTGGCTTTGTGTTCACAACCGGTATTGATAACACCAGATTTTTCAAAAGAATTTGTGGTACAGACAGATGCCTCTGAGGTAGGGATAGGGGCTGTGTTGTCCCAAACCAGAGATGGGAACGAACACCCTATCATTTATTTGAGGGGGAAACTCAATGAGCATGAAAAAAGGTATGCCATTGTGGAAAAGGAGGCTTTGGCCATTAAGTGGGCACTAGATACCTTGAGATATTACCTCTTGGGTAGACAATTCAGACTAGTGACAGATCATGCCCCTTTAAAATGGATGTATGTAAATAGAGGCAAGAATGCTCGTGTAACTAGATGGTTTCTAGCGTTGCAGGATTTTAAGTTTACTGTCGAACATAGACCGGGTACACAATTGGCCAACACAGATGCATTGTCCCGCATCTTCTGTTTGGGGGCTACAAGTATTCCGGCCCCTAGGTCGAAACAGGGGAGGGGGATATGTGACAAGAACACTGGGATAGTGTTTGAGGGCAGGTATGTTTGTCCCAGGTTCTTGTCTTACATGTTTTAGAAAATGAAAACTTCTAGGAAAATGCTTTTGTTTTGTTAGAAACGTTTTCAGTTTGCTGGAAAAGCTGGATAAGGGCCCTGAGAGAGAGATAGAGCAAGTTCCAGGCATAGGGCCCAGTTCGGATCTTTGGCCTCACAGAGGGCTAATCAGGGCTTTCAGCTGTGCAAGGGTCTTGTAGGGCTTCTAGCCTGATTAATGTGTGCAGACTGCGTGGGAAGACTGCAGGATCTCTGTGAGAGAAACACGCTTCCTGATACAAGTGAGCTATACAGTGTTTACTGGAGTACTCTGTGTTTTTGTTTAGTGATAGTTAGGAACATCTTGTGTTTAGTTAGTGCCGGACAGGCAAGGTATTTTCTTTTGCTGTTTGTTTTATTTTCTGTATAATAAAACTGGCTGGGGCCAGTTGTACCGGAAACTGGACTTGTGTGGTTCCTCAGCTGCTGCATGCTGCCATTTATCCCAGGAAACGGCACCTTGTACCCTTACAGTGTTACACTTGGTTACAGAAAAACAATCCAAAAATCTGTTGGCAAACTATGGAGGTCCAATTATGGGGAGAATCCTGCACCGTTGATTGTTTGGCCTCTGTTAAACCTCTTTGTTCAGTTCATGTCTCTGAAATTCCCACGAGTTACCAATCTTACCGTGACATCTTCAGTTACCAATCTTACCGTGACGTCTTCAGTAAGCAAGGGGCAGATTCCTTACCACCTCATCATGAATGGGACTGCCCGATTGATTTGGTGCCAGGGAAGACTCCTCCCAGAGGCCGAATTTACCCGTTGTCAATCCCTGAGACTCAGGCTATGTCCAACTACATACAAGAAAATTTGTCCAAAGGCTTCATCAGACCATCTTCCTCTCCTGCAGGGGCTGGATTCTTTTTTGTTAAGAAAAAAGATGGTGGCCTGCGACCTTGCATCGACTATCGTGGTCTCAATGAGATCACTATCAAAAATCGGTATCCACTTCCACTGATCCCGGAACTGTTCGATCGAGTGAAAGGTGCCACAGTTTTTACCAAACTTGATCTCCGAGGTGCTTACAATTTGATTAGAATTCGTGCTGGGGATGAATGGAAAACGGATTTTAATAATCGGTATGGGCATTATGAGTACCTCGTGATGCCGTTTGGTCTCTGTAATGGCCCAGCGGTTTTCCAAAGTTATGTGAATGAACTTTTCCAGGATCTTCTCTATAAATGCTCGGTGGTATACTTAGATCATATCCTAATATTCTCCAAAGATCTAGAGTCCCATCATCTCCAAGTCAAGGAAGTGTTAGCTCAACTGAGGAAGAATCGATTATTCCGTAAGCTGGAGAAATGTACCTTCGAGGTAGCTCTATTCCATTTTTAGGTTTCATCATTTCCGGATCAGAGCTATGGATGGATCCTGCCAAAGTTCAAGCTATTCGCGACTGGTCAGCTCCCACGTCTCTCAAATAAATTCAACGCTTCCTTGGCTTCACCAATTTCTACAGAAAATTTATTAAGGGTTACTCCACCTTGGTTGCACCCATCACGGCCTTAACATGTAAAGGAGCAGATTCCGCAAATTGGACCTCTGAAGCTACTAAAGCTTTCCTCAGTTTGAAACAAGCCTTCACATCTGCTCCCATTCTTCGCCAACCCGATCTTGATCGTCCATTTCTCATGGAGGTGGATGCTTCCACGGAGGCAGTTGGAGCTGTGTTATCCTAAGTTTATGAGGACAAAAAGATCCATCCCTGCGGTGATTATTCTCGAAGATTCCTGCCTGATGAACGAAACTATGCCATCAAAGAGCAGGAATTACTTGCCATTAAGTTAGCATTCAAGGAATGGAGATACCTGTTGGAAGGAGCCCAACATCCCATCACAGTATACACCGATCATAAAAATCTACTCTATCTTCAAACAGCTCAATGTCTCAATCCACGGCAAGCAACATGGGCTCCCTTTTTCAGTCGGTTTAATTTCAAGCTCACTTATCGCCCAGGATCCTTGAATAAGAAAGCTGATGCCCTCTACCGCTCCTTTAAATCTTCTGAATCTAATGACATAAAAGATGAACAAGCTATTGTAAGTCCAACTTCTTTTTTTTTATCATCAATACTTTTTTATTGAATTTTTGTGATGCAAAACAGGGGTACAGAAGGAAAAAAGGGGAGGGGAATAGGTACATGAATACAGGAGACAACATAATGGCAAACATGTACAAACAGTTCAAAGTCAATCAAACAAGTACATCAAAGAACTTGCAGTGAACCTAAAATAATGGAAGATGGTAAAAAAGGAGAAAAAAAAAACAGAAAAAAAGGAAGAAAGGCGGCAATGGGCATATTATATATACAGCACTAGAGAGAAGGCCATCTCAGTCTTAGGGAGGGGGGGGACCTCATCAGCCGAGAGGTCAGGAGAATGCAAGTCTGAGGAAGAGGAACGTAGTATCAGTGTAGCGCCCTCACCCTTCGTGATAAACAGATGCCGTCCAACTTCTTTTTTAACAACTCAAATTCCTTCAGCTTCTGTACCCCCGCCTGGAAAAACATTTGTTGCCCAAATCTCCGGAAATGGCTATTGTCTTGGGCCCATGTTTCATCATTTATGGGTCATCCTGGGGTCCGCAAGACTCTTGAATTCATTTGACGGTCCTACTGGTGGCCACGCTTTAGAACTGATGTTCAAGAATTTGTAGCCACTTGTTCAAAATGCGCCCAACACACGAACCCCAAGGGTCCGTCACCTGGGTTGCTTCTTCTGTTATCCATACCCGAAAATCCTTGAACCCATATTTCAATGGATTTTATAACGAAGTTACCCCCATCGAAGGGACAAAATACCATCTGGGTAGTGGTGGATAGATTTTCAAAGATGGCACATTTCATCCCTCTAACTGGACTGCCCTCGGCCCCAGTACTTGCCAAATTATTCATCTCTGAGATCTTCAGGTTGCATGGTCTCCCTTTAGAACTCGTTTCAGATCGGGGCACGCAATTTGTGGCCAAATTTTGGAAAGCAACTTTCCAATATTTGGACTCAAGTACGCAAGTCTTTAATTAAAACCTCCTTACGTTATAAATCTTTTGGTGATAAAAAATGAAAGGCAGTGCCCAGTTACAAGGTGGGGGACCAAGTCTGGATAGCCACTCGCAATCTCAAGTTCAAAGTACCCTCCATGAAGTTTGCACCCAGGTACATTGGTCCTTTCCCTATAGAAAGAAAGAGTGCTTAACCCTGTATTTTTCAAAGTCAAACTGCCGTCTTCCTTCAAGATCCCTAATGCCTTTCACATTTCACTCCTAAAGCCTTCGATCCTCAACAAATTTCGCACAGCCTTAACAAACCTCCTAAAATTTGCAGTTTACAGGATGAGGAATTTGAGGTTATAGAAATTTTGGACTCTTGTCATTGTTATGGACATCTTCAATATCTCCTCGTCTGGAAAGGGTATGGACCCGAGGAAAGGTCTTGGGTTTTCGCTGAGGATGTCCATGCTCCAAGATTAATCCAGAACTTTCACTTCAAAAATCCTAACAAAGCTCGAAGGTGTTCGGAGACCACCCTTAGAGGGAGGGGTACTGTCAGGCAGCGTGTGCTTACCGTCACGGGTTCCGCTGTTCGGCCGCTGCCGGTGGGCTGTCTGTGGTGGCTCCATGGCAGTGTGAGTGCGGCTTCCTGGAGGCTGGAGGACCTAGTGGCCAGCAGCTCCCTGGCGTGTCTGCAATGCTGGGAGCGGCCATGTTGGAGACCAAGGGTAGCACCAATTAGCGTGAAGGGTGAGTGACAGCCAGTCCTGTTTTCCTGTTGCCTATAAATAGGCTGGGATTATTGCATTCTGTACCAGTGCTTTGTTGTGGTTACTCTGTAACTAGCTCTGTGCTCCCGCAGTTGTTCTGTGCGTCTCTTGTAATTGGTTCCGTCAGGATCTCTGAATTCTCATCCAACTCTTGCTGTACAACGCCCGCCAGCTCTCCACGGTGCAGTCACGGTCGACCGCTCTCCCACCAATGCCTTCGGGTTCCGCAGGATTTTTGTGGCGGTTCACTAGCGCCAGCATCCAGCTTTCACAATCCTTCATCCACGTCTTCATATCATCCCGCATCCAGCTCTCACGGTCCTTCATCCACGTCTTCATATCATCCAGCATCCAGTTTTCACAGTTCTTCGTCAACGTCTTCATATCATCCAGCATCCAGTTTTCACAGTTCTTCGTCCACGTCTTCATATCATCCAGCATCCAGTTTCCACAGTTCTTCATCCACATCTTCACATCATCCAGGATCCGGTTGTTACAGTTCTTCGTTCACGCCTTGTGTCATTCAGTGACTTCCTTTCCTGCAGTTCCCTAATCCTGAATTTTTGCCTCAGCTTCTCAGTTCTGTTGTCTTAATAAATATATGAGAAGGAATTATCTTCGTCCTCCTTGTTTCCAGCACACAGGGGCATCCGCTCCTTCGGGTGAACTGAGTCCAACGGATCCACAAACACAGCCTGTTCTGACAGCAAACTCAAGTTATTTGCCCACAGAGAGCGCTCTAGTGATTTCTATAGAGAAAGAATGCTGTTAATCTATAATACAATTCTAGTGACCTCCATGAATACTAACAGTATCCTGATGATATATTTCAAGTTCAGAGCACTCTAGTGACTGATACAACATAGAGAGAATCCTATTGATCACTATATATATATATATATATATATATATATATCCATAGGGGGGATTGGGTATCTGCACACTCAAGAAACAATATTATATTAATTTGAGTGAATGTATGTGATTCATCACCATACGTTCACTCGCATGGACCCCTTTTGGATATTAAACACAATATTGATTTTATCTGTAGGGGGTGCAGTCAACTACAGTATATCAGAACTAAAATGTGGAAGAGGAAGAAGGAAATCTGTATTGTCGACGCACTGACAAACCCCCCCCCCCCCCCCCCCCTCTGATACCAAGTTGCATGTGTTTAATTCCAAAGGCTTTGAGGCCTGTTGGATCTCCATTATGATGGTTTAAAAAGTGTCTAGCTACTGGTGGTAAAGGTTTAAACCTGGCTACATCTTTTTTGGCATTTCGGATACTACCAATATGTTCCAGGAGTCTGACCTTCAATGGTCGTGACGTTTTTCCAATATATTTCTTATTACAAGGACACTCGATATGGTAGACAGTCCCTATTGAAGTGCAAGTAATTTTAGAAGATATTGTCCATTTTTTATTGCATTTGTCTACAAATTGCTTCGTGGGAGTCATAAATTTACAGGCCTTGCAATCACCGCAAGGAAACAACCCTTTCTTTTCTAAATCATTCAATGTGAGTTGAGAAAGATGGCTGTGTACCACCTTATCTCTCAAATTGGGTGATCTTCGCCAACTGGTAAGTGGTTTGTCAGGAAGTATCCTGGCCAGATCTTCATCAGTATGGAGAATGGGCTAGTGTTTTGTGTTCTTTTTTACATTTAATTTTTGTTATTAGTAGGGAGTCCCGTTGGTATGTCTCAACTTCCTTAATAGATTTCTTAATCAATCTATTGCTGTATCCTCTCCTTCTGAAGTGTTTGCTTAGCTCATTCTGCCTTAGTTGAAAGGTATCTTCACTAGAGCAGTTTCTTTTGGTTCGTAGTAATTCTCCTTTGGGGATTCCTCTTATGGTTGCCGGGAGATGGGTGCTTGTTGAATGTAGTAGACTATTGGTAGCTGTCGGTTTTCTGTAAAGATCTGTCACCTGATAAGCCTGACGACGGTTGAAATAAAAGTACCGAAACGTTGCATTTACTGATGGGTTGAGAACCCTTTCTTTTGGATAAGACCTGGGAGTGCCGCTCATCTCTTTGTATATACAGCGGGTGCACCTGCACGAAAAGGCACCGGCATTACTTTGTCTAAGATTGGAGTGCCGATTACGAGGACGTCTATATATATATATATATATATATATATACAGGTTGAGTATCCGTTATCCAAAATGCTTGGGACCAGAAGAATTTTGGATATCGGATTTTTCCGTATTTTGGAATAATTGCATAACATTATGAGATATCATGGCGATGGGACCTAAGTCTAAGCACAGAATGTATTTATGTTTCATATACACCTTATACACACAGCCTGAAGGTAATTTTAGCTAATTTTTTTTAAAACAAAGTGTGTCTACATTCACACAATTCATTTATGTTCCATATACACCTTATACACACAGCCTGAAGGTCATTTAATACAATATTTTTAATAACTGTGTGTATTAAACAAAGTTTGTGTACATTCAGCCATCAGAAAACAAAGTTTTCACTATCTTACTCTCACTCAAAAAAATCCGTATTACGGAATATTCCGTATTTCTGAATATTTGGATATGGGATACTCAACCTGTATATATATATATATATATATATATATATATATAATACAGTGTTTCTCCACACTTCCGTGGAGAAAGATAGCACTCTCCAGACTGGACAGATATAGTATTAACAGATAAAGTCATTTATTCACAAACTTGGTTCCATATCACAAGTACAGTATATGCACAAAAAGGGGGCTCACCAACGTTTCGGTCCTGTATTAGGACCTTTCTCAAGGTGTCTGCTAATCGATCAATCAATCAATCCATTAGGAATATCCACAGTAGTAGCTTCAAAAGGGAACCAGGACCTGGTTCCCTCTTGAAGCTACTACTGTGGATATTCCTAATGGATTGATTGATTGATTGATTGATTGGCAGACACCTTGAGAAAGGTCCTAATACAGGACCGAAACGTTGGTGAGCCCCCTTTTTGTGCATATACTGTACTTGTGATATGGAACCAAGTTTGTGAATAAATGACTTTATCTGTTAATACTATATCTGTCCAGTCTGGAGAGTGCTATCTTTCTCCACGGAAGTGTGGAGAAACACTGTATTGTACTAATGAGTCTGACCCTAATATTGGATTAGACTTTGATTTGGCACCCCAGCCGCTACCTGCGTTGGGTGAGAGTGTGGGACCTTTCGTATATATATATATATATATATATATATATATATATATATATGTACAATGTAATTATTCTCAAGTATGAAGCCTACAGCATAAGGGTGGTCAATATTGAAAAATAAGAACATTTCAAGGGACAACTCTTTAAAACCTGGGACTGTCCCTGGAAATTAAGGGGGAGGTTTATCAAAGCTTGGACAGAAATAAAGTGAAGAGATTATAAAGAACCAATCAAGCTCCTTTTCAAAAATAAGTAAAATAAGCTATTAGCTGTTTGTTACTTTATCTTTCTCCACTTTATCTTTCTGCAAGCTTGGATAAATTTCCCTCTACGGACATTTTTCAACTCTGCTGCAAGACAGAGCATACAAAAACTAAGGCAGCAGAACATTAACTACTGTGCTATCCTTCACCTTTACAGAAACTATTAAAGCATTCCTGATGCATACCCCCCAATAGGGATGGCCATTGACCACTGATATCATTGATATCTATGACCAAATGTAACTACTATTACCATCGATGGGGGAGAACCAGATGATTTTCCACCATCAATGATAAACGGCTATTGAATATTTTTTTTAAATCTCCTGGGTGTCAGGAACACAGAGCGTAGCTCCGCCCCTGACAAACACAATGCCACTCCCCCAGTCCTGATTGGTGTTAGGATATTCTGCGCTCCGTACCTGTCTCCTTCTGTGTATCAGTCTATGGGTGCATCCCTTAGTGTTAGACCTCTAGTGCCAGGAGTCACTCAGAGGCGGAGTCATATTATGTAGTTCCTGTTCCTCCATCTGACTCTGTTCACCAATGACCAAGGACCAGGAAGTATAAGTAAAGAGACTTGTGCTACAGAATCTGCCAGTTCCTTATGTCACACAGCTCTGTGTGAGCTTCGTAGCTGAGCTCCCTAAAAGACACTTTTACTTTGGTTCCTGTAAAACTCTGCTCTTTCACTACCCAGTCTGGATTACAGTTGTGTTACCAGTTATATCCAGTATCAGTCTCGTCTTAAAGATGCAGCCGCAGTATTCATCAGTCTCGTCTTAAAGACACAGCTGCAGTATTCTTCAGTCTCGTCTTTAAGCCTCAGCTGCAGTATTCTATAGTCTTGTCTTAAAGCCACAGCCGCAGTATTCTTCAGTCTCGTCTTAAAGACACAGCTGCAGTATTCATCAGTCTCATCTTAAAGCCACAGTCACAGTATTCTTCAGTCTCGTCTTAAAGACACAGCTGCAGTATTCTTCAGTCTCTTCTTAAAGACACAGCCACAGTCTTCAGTTCATCTTCAGCCTCATCTTAAAGTCACAGCTACAGTCATTGTACTACATACAGTTGCCTTTCCAGTTATACCGGTACCCAGCCTGGTTCACAGTGTGGTTCTCTGTCTCACCAATAATAAACCCGGTTCTCAGTCTCACCAGTAACCAGCCCTGTTCCAGTCTCACCAGTAACCGGTCCGGTTCAACGTCTTCAACTCTTCCCCCAGATCTGCGTAACTCCAGAGAACCTGTTTCATAGCAACCTAGAGTAGACAAACACATACTACTGTGACAGTATATCTAGTTTGTTCTCACCAATACATTCACCATCCTGCTATCTACACCAAGTCCCTGTTAATCCAATGGTCAGGCCCGTGTTTGATCCCCGGTCAGGGATTGCTCCTTACTACTTCATCTCACTGATACCCACAGACCAGCCAAATATACACATAGTCCTTCAGTTACCCGCACGGACTTCACATACACGCCGGGTTCACAAAAACTACAGTCATGACACCAACCTTGCAAACAAACACTTCAAGGCAGGGGTGTTTTAACAGAGGAGGGGGCCCATGTGCACCTCCGGGTGGGCCCCCTCCTCTGTATGTCGCAGTAGTCTCCGGCATTGTGCTGGAGTTTACTGCACATGCACAGGTCTCCGGAAACATGGAGCCCGCCATGTTCTGGAGACCAATTTGGCTACTGCGCATGCGTGGTGGCCATTTTCTTTGCGTCAGCTGCACCCAACGCTGAACTCCGGAAAGGTGAGTATTAAAAATGGGTGCAGTGTGTGTGTATGGTGTGGCCACCCCCTGAACCCAGGGACCCGTGTGCACCGCACACATTGCACCCATTATAGAAACACCTATGCTTCAAGGAATCATTACAATGAAAACATTTCATACTTCATTCCATAATTGCCAACTCTCCATGATTTTTAGAGAGACTCCCTGAAATAGTAGCAACTGACTCCTGAAGAGTCTAGCAATCTTCCTGATTGTACCTTACCCATACTTGCCTACTTTTGGAAACTAGTTCCAGGGAGATTCTATACTGTATGAGAGTGTGCATGGCAAACCGCTAAGGGGGCGTGTCTAGCTCCATCTATGGGTGTGTCTACTGCCGCTCTGATTGCTGTCCTGCAGTTGCTCACAGGAGTCATTGCCATCCTACACACACACAAACAGGTCAGTGCCAGACCACACACACACAGGGGTCAGTGCTACCCTACACACACACACAGGTCAGTGCCTCCCTACACACACACACGGTTCAGTGCCACCCTACAGACACACACGGGTCAGTGCCATCCTACACACAGTCAGTGCCACCCTACACACACAGTGCCACCCTACACACACACACACACACAGGTCAGTGCCACCCTACACACACAAATGGGTCAGTGCCAGACCACACACAGGTCAGTGCCACCCTACACACAGGGGTTAGGGCCACTCTAAACACACACACACACACATGGGTCAGTGCCACCCTACACACACACACACACGGGTCAGTGCCACCCTACACACACAGGTCAGTGCCACCCTACACACACAGGTCAGTACCACCCTACACACACACGTCAGTGCCGCCCTACACACACACAGGTCAGTGCCACCCTACACACACACAGGTCAGTGCCACTCTACACACACACACACACACACACACACACACACAGGGGTCAGTGCCACCCTACACACACACGGGGGTCAGTGCCACCCTACACACACACACTGGTCAGTGCCACCCTACACACACACACTGGTCAGTGCCACCCTACACACACATACATGCGTAAGTGCCAGCCTACAGTTACAGAGGAGCCAATTCCAGACTATGCACACACATACATACATTGTGGGTAGAACCACACACTCACCTTGGGACCAGGCACTCCTCCTCCAGCCACCTCCAAGAAACATAGAAACATAGAATTTGTCGGCAGATAAGAACCACTTGGCCCATCTAGTCTGCCCCTTTTTTTTTTTTTATATATTATTTTTTTTTATCACTAACCTTATTTGATCCTTATTTCTTTGTAAGGATATCCTTATGTCTATCCCATGCATGTTTAAACTGCTCTACTGTCTTAGCCTCTACCACCTCTGATGGGAGGCTATTCCACTTGTCCACTACCCTTTCTGTGAAATAATTTTTCCGCAAATTTCCCCTGAACCTCCCCCCCTCCAGTCTCAGTGCATGTCCTCGTGTCCTATTGCTTCTCTTCATTTGGAGAATGTTTCCCTCCTGGACTTTGTTAAAACCCTTCATATATTTGAAAGTTTCTATCATGTCCCCCCTTTCTCTTCTCTGCTCCAAACTATACATATTGAGATTTCTTAGTCTTTCTGGGTATGTTTTGTGATGTAGGCCATGCACCATTTTAGTTGCCCTCCTTTGTACAGTTTCTAATGTATTAATATCCTTTTGAAGATATGGCCTCCAGAACTGAATACAGTATTCTAGATGAGGCCGTACCAATGACCTATACAGTGGCATTATTACTTCTTTCTTTCTGCTGCTGATTCCTCTCCCAATGCAGCCAAGCATCTGACTAGCCTTCCTCATTGCCTTGTTACATTGCTTACCTGCCTTTAAGTCATCTGAAATAGTGACTCCTAGATCCCTTTCCTCCTCAGTAGTTTCCAGTATAGTGCCATTAATACTGTATTTAGCTTTAGGATTTTTGAGACCCAAGTGCATGATTTTGCATTTTTTGGCATTAAACTGTAATTGCCAGACTCTTGACCATTCCTCTAGTCTACCTAGATCCTCAATCATTTGTTTTACCCCACCTGGTGTGTCTACCCTGTTGCATACCTTTGTGTCATCTGCAAAAAGGCATACTTTCCCTTTAATCCCATTTGCAATGTCACCAATAAAGATATTGAAAAGCACTGGTCCAAGTACAGATCCCTGGGGTACTCCACTGGTAACATTTCCCTCCTGTGAATGCACTCCATTTACCACAACTCTCTGTTTTCTATCCTTCAACCAAGATCTTATCCATTCAATAATCCTAATATCCAATCCCAAACTTTCAAGTTTATTTAGCAGTCTGCGATGTGGAACTGTGTCAAAAGCCTTACTAAAGTCAAGATAAGCTATATCCATGGCTCCACCTTTATCCATCACTTTAGTCACACAATCAAAAAAGTCAATAAGATTTGTTTGACATGATCTTCCCCCAGTGAATCCATGCTGTTTGGGATCCAGTAAATTGCCGGATTTGAGATGATCTACAACTCTTTCTTTTAAGAGTGTTTCCATCAATTTCCCTACTACTGATGTAAGACTCACTGGTCTGTAGTTGTTTGCCTCTTCCTTGCTTCCACTTTTGTGCAGTGGGACTACGTTTGCTCTTTTCCAGTCCCCTGGAATTTCTCCTGTAGCTAATGACTGGTTGAATAATTCTGTCAATGGTGCTACCAGCACCTCTTTAAGTTCTTTTAGTATCCTTGGATGTATCCCATCTGGCCCCATAGATTTGTCCACTTTCAGCTTTGAGAGTTCTGTTAGGACCTTCTCCTCTGTAAATGTACTTGTTTCATTTTCCTGAATATCCCTGCAACTTAACTGTGGCCCCTTCCCCTCTCTTTCAGTAGTAAATACTGAGCAAAAATAATCATTAAGATGATCTGCTATTAAATTGTCTCCCTCAACAAGATTCCCAGTGTCCGTCTTTAGTTTTATAATTCCGCCTTTTGTTTTTCTTTTTTCGCTTATATACCTAAAAAAAGTTTTGCCTCCTTTACCCACTGACTGGGCCATTTTCTCCTCAGCTTGTGCCTTTGCACATCTGATTACCTTCTTTGTCTCCTTCTGTCTAACAAGATATATCTTTTTGTCTTCATTATTTTGTGTCTGCTTATATTTCCTAAAAGCCATCTTTTTTGCTCTCACAATATTTGCTACTTCTTTTGCAAACCACACTGGCTTCCTTTTCCTTGTGTTTTTCCTAACAGTTTTGATACAAAGGTCTGTTGCCTTCAATATTGCACATTTGAATGTTTTCCACCTCTCCTGCACTGTTTCCAAGTTCCTCCACTCTGCCAAAGAATCGCTTACACATTTTCCCATCCCTACAAAATCAGCCTTCCTAAAATCCAACACCTTTGTTTTTGTATGGGACTTGTTTTTGTATGAATCTTCCTGCCAGAGCTGCTCTCCGTGCCTAGCCTGTTCTCCTATCACTTCCCCTTGCAGACATCTCAATGCTCGCTGCTCCCAATGTGCAGGGACGGAGGGGGACAGAGATCCACTGCCGCCGGCGCTGTCTCATCCCATGTGATCTCCGTGCCTGCCCTGCACTAGTGAGCGGAAGGCAGGGAGATCACCACTTGTAGGCACAGGTATGCGGCTACGCGGCCTGCACCGCGGTGTATGACCGTATCAAGCTCCATCCCCATCGTGTCAGAGGTCACACATGCGCGACCCAGATTTTACATGGGGCTGGGGGATTCCAGGTGACTGGAGGTACTTTCCGGGGCAGCGGTAGACTGGCCGGGGAAACGGGAGGCTCGCGCAGAATGCGGGAGTGTCGGCAACTATGACCTTACCTCCATTATGTAGCTGTTTTATTCTTGAGGAAAGGGGGGAATCAGAGATACAGTAAATACATTCAAATGGGATCATCATTGGTTATAAAGCACACTGATCCCTATAAGGACATGAATTTTAATAAAAGGTTCCTCGTGGCCACTTGTGAGTAGAATACAATACATGAACAAGCCCTAAAAAGTTTCAGTGTGTAAATCTTATACTAACTGATTTGGGGCTTATTTACATTTGGATGTAAGTCAATTATATTACACGGCTTGCCGGAGCAGCAGTACACGTCCACATTCCTCCCAACATGACCCTCTCCAGGAGGGACAGAATGCTCTGATCCTGGACTTCTCTTATTATCTGATTGCCATCACCTGTGCTGAAACACCTTTCTTACCCGTTAACTTGTTCAAAACAGGTGACGGCAAGCATACATTAAGAGAAAAGTCCAGGAGCAGAGCATTGTGTCCCTCCTGGAGAGGGTCATGTTGGGAGGTATGCGTCCACTTTAACGCCGTGCTCATACAGTAGGTGTTGCTTTCACAATCTCCCTGAAATGCTTTTTCAAAAGTAGGCAAGTGTGCTCCATTCACTAGACACAAAGATAAAGCACAGCTCATGTGACATTATCATGAACAAAGCATTCCACTGAAAGTGCTATTTAAAACTTATTCAGAGCAGCTGATACCCACCTCCCGCTTGATCTTTACACAGAATACTGTATGTTACTACTGTATGTAATTAAAGAGACAGAGACTTAAGGATAATTAAATAGTGACATTAAGCACTCTGAATACTAGCTCACCACCAAGAAAAAGGAGTTGGTGTTTACCATGGGTGTGGTTCATCAAATCGACAGTGTCTAGGTCGACAATGTTTAGGTCGACCACTATAGGTCGACAGTCACTAGGTCGACATGGATGGAAGGTCGACAGGGTTTCTAGGTCGACAGGTCTAAAGGTCGACATGAGGATTTTTTTTTTTGGTGTAGTTTTCTTCGTAGAGTGACCGGGATCCCAAATTAGTGCACCGCGTCCCCTCGCATGGCTCGCTTCGCTCGCCATGCTTCGGGCATGGTGCCTTCGCTCCGCTACCGCTTCGCTCGGCACACTTTACCGTTACAATCGTAGTCCACGTGGATCGTTAAGTATGAAAAATTTAAAAAAAGAAAAAATGTGAAAAACTCATGTCGACCTTTAGACCTGTCGACCTAGAAACACTGTCGACCTTCCATCCATGTCGACCTAGTGACTGTCGACCTATAGTGGTCGACCTAAACATTGTCGACCTAGACACTGTCGATCTTCAGACCGGATCCCGTTTACCATAGTGCTATTGCTAACCACCTAACTTCCTTCTGCAACACAAATGGCATTTGGCCGCCGTTTAGGGGGCATAGTCCGGGCAATGCAGGCGTGCCCAGACCATTGGGGGGGCTGGCAATGGCGGTTGCTTGACGTCACACGCAGCCGCTGCGATTCTCACAAAAGTACAAGCTACTCCTAAAGTACAAAAGCATTGCCGCTGTGCAATGCTTTTGTACATGTGCGGGGAAGACGGGCCTGACATGCGGGGCGGACTAGTCCTGTGCTGGGCTTCCCCCCTGCATGTCCGTGTGACTGATCGTAGATGTGCTAAATGTCAGGTCAGGTCTGAATTAGGCCCTATATCAGTAACAATATTGTTCAGTAATATCATCCTACTTCTGTGCTGTACATGCATCATCAAAATTGACCTGCATGTACAGGCAACAGAGGACCTTGTTAACGACCTGCAGGAGCGCGCTTCGTTAACGACATGGGGGGTCATTCCAACCCGATCGCTCGCTGCAGTTTGTTGCAGAGCAGCGATCGGGTCGGAACTGTGCCGGCGCAGCAGTGCGCCGGCGCATGGCAGCTTTCGTTGCCTGGCGATCGCCTCTGAGACAGAGGCGGTCGCTGGGTGGGAGGGGGCTGAACGGCCAACGCAGGCTTGGCCGGACCGCTGAGGGGGGGGGGGTGGGCCGCGGCGGCTGCGTGATGTCTCACGCAGCTGCTGTGGCCAGCGGCAGCGACAGCTAACTCCCGGCCAGCCGCTGGAGCTGCGCTGGCCGGGAGTTACTCCTCAAATACAAAGGCATCGCCACTGTGCAATGCTTTTGGATTTGTGCGGTGGGGGGAGGGGCGGACTGACATGCAGGGTGGACTAGCCCTGTGCTGGGCGTCCCCCCGCATGTCAGGGAAAATGATCGTAGCTGTGCTAAATTTAGCACAGCTACGATCAACTCGGAATGACCCCCATTGCGCGTACACATTGGGTGATATTACAAACAACTCAAAAGGGTAAAAAAATAAGATTTTACTTACCGATAAATCTATTTCTCGTAGTCCGTAGTGGATGCTGGGACTCCGTAAGGACCATGGGGAATAGCGGCTCCGCAGGAGACAGGGCACAAAATAAAAGCTTGAGATATCAGGCGGTGTGCACTGGCTCCTCCCCCTATGACCCTCCTCCAAGCCAGTTAGGATACTGTGCCCGGACGAGCGTACATAATAAGGAAGGATATTGAATCCCGGGTAAGACTCATACCAGCCACACCAATCACACCGTACAACTCGTGATCTGAACCCAGTTAACAGTATGATAAATTTAAAGGAGCCTCTGAAAAGATGGCTCAACAATAATAACCCGAATTTTTTGTAACAATAACTATATACAAGTATTGCAGACAATCCGCACTAGGGATGGGCGCCCAGCATCCACTACGGACTACGAGAAATAGATTTATCGGTAAGTAAAATCTTATTTTCTCTAACGTCCTAAGTGGATGCTGGGACTCCGTAAGGACCATGGGGATTATACCAAAGCTCCCAAACGGGCGGGAGAGTGCGGATGACTCTGCAGCACCGAATGAGAGAACTCCAGGTCCTCCTCAGCCAGGGTATCAAATTTGTAGAATTTAGCAAACGTGTTTGCCCCTGACCAAGTAGCTGCTCGGCAAAGTTGTAAAGCCGAGACCCCTCGGGCAGCCGCCCAAGATGAGCCCACTTTCCTTGTGGAATGGGCTTTTACTGATTTTGGCTGTGGCAATCCTGCCACGGAATGTGCAAGCTGAGTTGTACTACAAATCCAACGAGCAATCGTCTGCTTTGAAGCAGGAGCACCCAGCTTGTTGGGTGCATACAGGATAAACAGCGAGTCAGTTTTCCTGACTCCAGCCGTCCTGGAAACATATATTTTCAAGGCCCTGACAACGTCCAGCAACTTAGAGTCCTCTAAGTCCCTAGTAGCCGCAGGTACCACAATAGGTTGGTTCATGTGAAATGCAGAAACCACCTTAGGTAGAAATTGAGGACGAGTCCTCAATTCCGCCCTGTCAGAATGAAAATTTAGGTAAGGGCTTTTACATGATAAAGCCGCCAATTCTGACACACGCCTAGCTGAAGCCAAGGCCAACAGCATCGACACCTTCCACGTGAGATATTTTAAATCTACCGTAGACAATGGTTCAAACCAGTGTGATTCTAGAAATCTCAACACAACATTGAGATCCCAAGGTGCCACTGGAGGCACAAAAGGAGGCTGTATGTGCAGCACCCCTTTCACAAATGTCTGAACTTCAGGTACTGAAGCCAGTTCTTTCTGGAAGAATATCGACAGGGCCGAAATTTGAACCTTAATGGACCCTAATTTTAGGCCCATAGACAGTCCTGTTTGCAGGAAATGCAAGAAACGACCCAGTTGAAATTCCTGTGTAGGGGCCTTCTTGGCCTCACACCACGCAACATATTTACGCCAAATGCGGTGATAATGTTTTGCGGTTACTTCCTTTCTGGCTTTTACCAGAGTAGGGATGACTTCTTCTGGAATGCCCTTGTCCTTCAGGATCCGGCGTTCAACCGCCATGCCGTCAAACGCAGCCGCGGTAAGTCTTGGAACAGACAAGGCCCCTGCAGTAGCAGGTCCTGTCTTAGAGGTAGAGGCCACGGTTCGTCCGTGAGCATCTCTTGAAGTTCCGGGTACCAAGACCTTCTTGGCCAATCCGGAACCACGAGTATAGTTCTTACTCCTCTCCTTCTTATGATTCTCAATACTTTCGGTATGAGGGGCAGAGGAGGGAATACATACACTGACTGGTACACCCACGGCGTTACCAGAGCGTCCACTGCTATTGCCTGAGGGTCTCTTGACCTGGCGCAATATCTGTCCAGTTTTTTGTTTAGACGTGACGCCATCATGTCCACCTTTGGTCTTTCCCAACGGTTTACAATTTGGTGGAAGACTTCTGGGTGAAGTCCCCACTCTCCCGGGTGAAGGTCGTGTCTGCTGAGGAAGTCTGCTTCCCAGTTGTCCACTCCCGGAATGAACACTGCTGACAGTGCTATCACATGATTTTCCGCCCAGCGAAGAATCCTTGCAGTTTCTGCCATTGCCCTCCTGCTTCTCGTGCCGCCCTGTCTGTTTATGTGGGCGACTGACGTGATGTTGTCCGACTGGATCAACACCGCCTGACCCTGAAGCAGAGGTTTTGCTTGAATTAAGGCATTGTAAATGGCCCTTAGTTCTAGAATGTTTATATGAAGAGATGTTTCCATGCTTGACCACAAGCCCTGGAAATTCCTTCCCTGTGTGACTGCTCCCCAGCCTCTCAGGCTGGCATCCGTGGTTACCAGGATCCAATCCTGAATGCCAAATCTGCGGCCCTCTAGTAGATGAGCCCTCTGAAGCCACCACAGGAGAGACACCCTTGTCCTTGGCGACAGGGTTATCCGTTGATGCATCTGAAGATGCGATCCGGACCATTTTCCCAGTAGATCCCACTGAAAAGTTCTTGCATGGAATCTTCCGAATGGAATCGCTTCGTAAGAAGCCACCATTTTTCCCAGGACCCTTGTGCACTGATGCACTGAGACCTGTCCTGGTTTTAGGAGGTTCCTGACTAGCTCGGATAACTCCCTGGCCTTCTCCTCCGGGAGAAACACCTTCTTCTGGACTGTGTCCAGAATCATTCCTAAGAACAGTAGACGTGTTGTTGGAATCAGCTGCGATTTTGGAATATTTAGAATCCATCCGTGCTGACTTAGCACTACCTGAGATAGTGCCACTCCGACTTCTAACTGTTCCTTGGTTCTTGCCCTTATCAGGAGATCGTCCAAGTAAGGGATAATTAAGATGCCTTTTCTTCGTAGAAGAATCATCATTTCGGCCATTACCTTGGTAAAGACCCGAGGCGCCGTGGACAATCCAAACGGCAGCGTCTGAAACTGATAATGACAGTTTTGTACTACAAACCTGAGGTACCCTTGGTGAGAAGGATATATTGGGACGTGGAGATAAGCATCCTTGATGTCCAGCGACACCATATAGTCCCCCTCTTCCAGGTTCGCTATCACCGCTCTGAGTGACTCCATCTTGAATTTGAACCTTTTTATGTAAGTGTTCAAAGATTTTAGATTTAATATTGGTCTCACCGAGCCGTCCGGCTTCGGTACCACAAATAGTGTGGAATAATACCCCTTCCCCTGTTGTAAGAGGGGTACCTTGATTATCACCTGCTGGGAGTACAGCTTGTGAATGGCTTCCATAACTGCCTCCCTGTCGGAGGGAGACTTTGGTAAAGCAGACTTCAGGAACCGATGAGGAGGAAACGCCTCGAATTTGAAATTCTTGAGACGGGCCCCCACCGTGTCTGAGTCTGCTTGTAAAGCCCCAGCGTCATGCTGAAGACTTGGCAGAAGCAGGGGAGGGCTTCTGCTCCTGGGAAGCGGCTGCATGGTGCTGCCTTTTTCCTCTTCCTCTGCCCTTGGGCAGAAAAGAGTGACCTTTTGCTCGCTTGTACTTATGGGAACGAAAGGACTGAGTTTGAAAAGACTGTGTCTTTTTCTGTTGATGTGAAGTAACCTGGGGTAAAAAGGTGGATTTTCCAGCCGTTGCCGTGGCCACCAGGTCTGTTAGACCAGCCCCAAATAACTCCTCCCCCTTATACGGCAATACTTCCATGTGCCGTTTGGAATCTGCGTCCCCTGACCACTGTCTGGTCCATAATGCTCTTCTGGCAGAGATGGACATTGCGCTTACTCTTGATGCCAGGGTACAAATATCCCTCTGCGCATCACGCATATATAGCAATGCATCCTTTAAATGTTCTATAGTTAACAGAATATTGTCCCTATCCAGGGTATCAATATTCTCAGTCAGGGAATCCGCCCATGCGACTCCAGCACTGCACATCCAGGCTGATGCGATTGCTGGTCGCAGTATAACACCAGTATGTGTGTATATACTTTTCAGGATATTTTCCAGCCTCCTATCAGCTGGTTCTTTGAGGGTGGCCGTATCAGGGGACGGTAACGCTACTTGTTTAGATAAACGTGTGAGCGCCTTATCTACCCTAGGGGGTGTTTCCCACCGTGCCCTAACCTCTGGCGGGAAAGGGTATAGTGCTAATAACTTATTAGAAATTAGCTGTTTTTTATCGGGGGAAACCCACGCTTTATCACACACCTCATTTATTTCCTCAGACTCAGGAAAAACTATTGGCAGTTTTTTCACACCCCATATAATACCCGCCTTTGAGGTATTTGTAGTGTCAGAAAGGTTCAATGCCTCTTTCATTGCCGTGATCATGTAACGTGTGGCCCTACTGGACATTACGTTTGTCTTGTCACCGTCGACACTAGATTCAGTATCTGTATCTGGATCCGTGTCGACCCACTGAGGTAGCGGCCGTTTTAGGGCCCCTGAGGGTGTCTGAGACGCCTGAACAGGCACTAATTGATTTGCCGGCTTTCTCATGTCGTCAACAGTTTTTTGTAAATTGCTGACATTATCACTTAATTGCTTAAACACAATCATCCAGTCAGGTGTCGACTCCCTAGGGGGTGACATCACTAACACAGGCAACTGCTCCGCCTCCACCTCATTTTCCTCCTCATACATGTCGACACACGCGTACCGACACACAGCACACACACCGGGAATGCTCTGATAGAGGACAGGACCCCACTTAGCCCTTTGGAGAGACAGAGGGAGAGTCTGCCAGCACACACCCAGCGCTATATATATACAGGGATAACCTTATATAAGTGTTAATCCCTTATAGCTGCTGTTAATCTAGTTATTTGCTGCCAAAATGCCCCCCCTTCTCTTTTTTACCCTGAATCAGATGCAGTACTGCAGGGGAGAATCAGGGAGCCGTCCTTCCAGCGGAGCTGTGAGGGAATAATGGCGCCAGTGTGCTGAGGAGATAGGCCCCGCCCCTTCACGACGTCCTTAACTCCCGCTTTTTTGTGTAAAATGGCAGGGGGAAAAATACATCCATATAGCCCTGGAGCTATATGTGATGTATTCCTTTTGCCAGCTAAGGTATATGTGTGTTATATTGCGTCTCAGGGCGCTCCCCCCCAGCGCCCTGCACCCTCAGTGACCGGAGTGTGAAGTGTGCTGAGAGCAATGGCGCACAGCTGCGGTGCTGTGCGCTACCTTAGTCTTGAAGACAGGATGTCTTCTGCCGCCGCTTTCACCGGACCTTCGTCTCTTCTGGCTCTGTAAGGGGGACGGCGGCGCGGCTCCGGTGACCCATCCAGGCTGAACCTGTGATCGTCCCTCTGGAGCTAACGTCCAGTAGCCTAAGAAGCCCAATCCACTCTGCACTCAGGTGAGTTCGCTTCTTCTCCCCTTAGTCCCACGATGCAGTGAGCCTGTTGCCAGCAGGACTCACTGAAAATAAAAAAAACCTAACTAAACTTTTATTCTAAGCAGCTCTGGAGAGCTACCTAGTTTGCACCCTTCTCGGGCCGGGCACAAAAATCTAACTGGCTTGGAGGAGGGTCATAGGGGGAGGAGCCAGTGCACACCACCTGATATCTCAAGCTTTTATTTTGTGCCCTGTCTCCTGCGGAGCCGCTATTCCCCATGGTCCTTACGGAGTCCCAGCATCCACTTAGGACGTTAGAGAAATGAGCAATATCATTTAAAATATTGAATAGTGTGTACCAAGCTTGAGTCCTGTCTCTCGTATTTCCTTAGATCTATATTGTCTTTGCTCCTGTCAAGTTACATTGACCAAAGTGCTTACCACGATGCCAAGAGTGCCTCCTGCTAACAAAGAAGCTTGCATTAATACATTCACGTTCAATTAAATAGCCTTTCCCTGCACCCAAAATTGGGGATTACCTCGCGGAACCCCACTGGGGAATCAATGGGTTTTTCCGACAAGCGAAACCACGATTTTGCCGTTTTCTCACAGACTTTACCATACAGCTCATGAAGCTGTATGGTGCAGTCCTACATCGGGGATTCACGTGCAGAGTAATCCCCGCTAAGTGAATAGGTGCAGTGCGCCAATTACTTGAATCTCCGTCATAGATTACTATGGTGATTTCAAGGGTCATCCACACAGTCACTCGTGAAGTCTTGATGGAGCATATACACAGCTTTGAGGATTTGTTCTGTCTATGGGGTCATTCCAAGTTGATCGCTAGCTGCCGTTGTTCGCAGCGCAGTGATCAGGCAAAAAAATCAGCATTTCTGTGCATGCGTATGCACCACAATGCGCAGGCGCGTCGTACGGGTACAATGAGCATCGTGGGTTTGCACAGAGTCTAACAAAGATTCCAGTCGCATGGCCAAACGCAGGAAGATTGACATGAAGTGGGCGTTTCTGGGTGGCAACTGACCGTTTTCAGGGAGTAATAAGGAAAATGCAGGCATGTCTGGTAAAATGCAGGCGTGGCTGGGCGAACGCTGGGCAGGCATGTGACATCAAAAGCCGTCCCTCCGTCGTTAGAATCAACGCACACGAAGAGTAACTACAGGGCTGATCTTGTTTTGCACCAAAAGATTTAGCAGGCGCTCTGCTGCACAAGCGTTCGCACTTCTGCAAAGTGGAAATACACTCCCCAGTGGGCGGTGACAATGCGTTTGCACTGCTGCTAAAAACTGCTAGCAAGCGTTCAGCTCGGAATGACCCCCTATGTTCTTCAAGCATGTTACATTTGGGTGTGGATTATTAGATCTATACTAAAAAGGTCTACAGTCAATAGGTCTACCACTAATGGTAGACTGATTTTTTTTTTTTTATAAACTTTTTATTAGAGAGATCACAATGCGATACAAAGAAGTATACATAACAATGATATACAGTCACATGACTAAAAGAGTATGCAATAAAACTAAGTCATAACAATCGACTGAGTGATCCAATTTTGTCTATGAAGAGAAGTGTCCTCACAAAGGACTGTAGGTCAAACCGTAAGAGGACTAAGTATGTAAAATAGACAGAAAAAGAGAAAGAAAAAGAAGAATAGAGTGATGCCCCTGCGGGGCGGAGGGGGGGGGGGGGGGGACCCCGAGAGGAAGCTCACGAGCAATAGGGGAAGAAATATATGTAAAAATAAAATAAAAACGTTTTTAATATACTATGTCTATCCCGTAGGATATATTAGCCAAGGAACGGGGAAGAGGCATGTTGGGATGTCAACCAAGGGCTCCAAATCTTCTCAAAGGGTTTAGCAGAGTGTTTAATTATGCTCGTCATGTATTCCATCATAAAGTTAAACCAAATACGAGAAATAATAGAGTGTAAAGAGGGGGGGAGGGCTTCTTCCAATCAGTTGCTATTTGACATGTTGTAGCATTTATAATATGTCGCGCTAGCATATTTTGATGTCTAGTTAAATTCGTAAACCCCAGTGGGAGAAGGAAATATTTAGGGTCATAGGGGACGGGAACCTCAAGAACACTGGAAATAAGAATTATAATCTCTTTCCAGAGTGTGGTGATTTTAGGGCATTGCCACCAAATATGCATAAAGGTACCTTCTTCAGAACATCCCCTCCAACATCTATCAGAGGTGTCGGGAAACATAGCTCGCAGCTTGGAGGGTACATAATACCACCTGTAAATCAATTTGTATATGTTTTCCTTAATTTTGACACATATAGAGCTAGAGGCAGCGTTGTCCCATATCTCCAACCAATCTTCAGAGGTCAGGTCAGAACCTAAGTCCCTCCCCCACGCAATCTCGTGAGAGTCTCCGGTTGTAGAAGCCTCCCCGACCAGTAGTGCGGAAAGATTGGAAATTAAGCCTTTGGTTGAGGAGCGTTTCCAACAAAGTGTCTCAAAGCTCGTGAATGGCCTTTGAATAAGGAGATTACCCATTTTAGAGTGGAAGTGTCTGATCTGTAGGTATTGATAAAAGTCTGCAGGGGGGAACCCAATCCGTTCCCGAATCTGGGAAAATTGGGGGTAGCTAACATCTGTAGTAATGTCATTGAGATATAAAATATTACCCCTCTTCCACCGAGAAAAAGCCGATCTAATCAAGCCCGGAGGGAAATCAGGATTATTGAATAGAGGGATTAAAGGGCATGGGCTGGAAGCTAATTTATATTTCCTGTTGACATAGTCCCAAATGGATAAGGAGCGCATAACTATCGGGTGAGAGAGCACCGATCTTGGGCGACGTGTTTTAGGGAGCCATAGTAGGGAGGAGAGCGAAGAGAGGCCCAGATCATCTGCCTCGATATCAACCCAGACCTTTCTCGCCTCGGGATTGCACCATTGCACGCATTGAGCAAGTTGAGCTGCCAAGTAATATTTTTTGAAGTCGGGGATACCTAAACCTCCACTGCGGTAAGGACGTTGCAATACACTCAGTTTTACCCTAGGTCGTTTGCCGGCCCAGACAAAGTGAGACGTATGAAATTGTAAGGATTTAAATACATAGGGAGGAATATATATAGGGAGGGTTTGAAAAAGGTATAGGAGCCGAGGGAGTACGTTCATTTTCACCGAATTCACGCGCCCAATCCATGAGATAAATTGGTTGGACCAAGAGTGAAGATCTAACTTGATTTGGTCCAATAAACAGGGAAAATTAGCCTGAAAAAGCTGGTGGTGGTTGCGAGTCAGAAAAACTCCTAAATATTTAATCTTTTGTTTATGCCATGCGAATGGAAATGTGGCTTCTAAAGTGTGTTTAATAGTAGCAGGGACATAAAAATCAAGTACCTCCGTTTTACTAGTATTAATTTTGTAACCGGAGTGTGTAGAGTAGGTGTTAATTTTGGAGAAAAGTGGTGTCATAGAATGGGCAGGGTCAGAAAGAGAGATTAGGACATCATCTGCGTATAATGCTATTTTATGTTCTTTGAGGCCCGCCGTGACTCCCGTGATCGCCGCATTACAGCGGATCCTCGCAGCTAGAGGTTCCATTATTAAAGCAAATATTAGGGGTGAAAGCGGGCAACCTTGTCTGGTACCGTTCGCAATCCCGAAGGTAGAAGAGGAGGATTGGTTGACAGAGACCCCCGCTGAAGGGGAACGGTACAATGCTGAGATCCCCTCATAGAATCTTCCAGAAAAGCTAAATTTTTGTAGAACTTCAAAGGCAAAAGACCATGAAATTCGGTCAAACGCCTTCTCGGCGTCTAATGCCAATATAACTGCAGGCGATTTCTGTTTATTGATAGAATGAATTAGATCAATAGTTCTTCTAGTGTTGTCAGGCGCTTGGCGCCCTGGTATAAAACCCACCTGATCTCGGTGAATCAGGTGTGGAAGAAGAGGAGCCAATCGAGAAGCCAAAACCTTGGCGTATATCTTTAGGTCGACATTTAGCAAGGAAATAGGCCTGTAGTTTTGACATAATGTAGGGTCTCTGTCAGGTTTCGGGATTACCACGATATCAGCCTGGGTTGTAGCTGGAGCAAATGATGTCCCTTCTAGAAAATTATTAAAGAGGGAAGTAAGATGTGGGGCCAGGTCTGCGGCGAATAGTTTTGTAATATTGGGCTGTGAACCCGTCAGGGCCCGGGGCTGCTGAGGACCTCATGGACTTAATAGCTGCAACAGTTTCATCCACCGAGATGGTTTTATTTAAATCTAAGAGCTGGTCGTCTGTAATACAGGGTAGGGGAACCGTCGAGAGGTATGAATGCACACCCTCAGACCCAGTGGGGGAGGAAGAGGGAGATCCCGAAAGGTTATAAAGTGATTCATAATAGTCTTTAAATTAGTCCACCATTACCTTAGGATCATAAGTAAGGGACCCCATTTTGTTAGAGTATAATTTATCAATTGAACCTAATGCTCGTTTTTGTCTCAGTTTGTTTGCCAGGACTGCATCAATCTTGTCAGCTTTGTCATAAAAACGTTGGTGCAATTTTTGTAAAATAATTGTCGCGCGGTGGGAGAGAAGAGCATTTAATTGACCCTTAAGATTATCTATGCGTTGGAGTAAAGCGGTACATGGGGATTGTTTATGCTGGGAAGTCAAAGTGTCAATTTGATAGCTATTTCCTATGCAGTTTTCCTCCGAATGGCAGAGGACTTGGCCATCAATTGGCCCCTAAGTGTGGCCTTATGTGCTTCCCAGATTATTCCAGGGGAGATGTCGTGAGAGGCGTTTTCTACAAAGTAATGGTGAATGGCTACCCTTATTTCAGCTTGGGTGGATGGGTGCTGTAGAATAGAATCGTTCAGGCGCCATTTTCGATCTCCCCTGGGGGCATCGTATAGGTCTGAGTGATCAGTCCACGTGAATGGGACAATCCCGGCATCAGCGATCAGGGACGTTAAAGATTGGGATATGTGTATCATATCGATATGGGAGTAAAGCTGGTGTGGAGCAGATAAATGAGTGTAGTCTTTTGCTAGGGCATGTTTTAGAAGTTATACTGTTGGAGGGAGGAGAGAAGGGTACGAGAGGCCTTAATTAAGGGAGCGGCTGTCTTACGGGGAGCGGGGGTAGATCTATCAACATGAGGGTCAAGTACAGCATAAAAGTCTCCCCCTAAGATTATATGTCCTTGAGCGATCCTACCAACATGTAGAAACAATGATTGGAAGAACTGAGATTGGTCTTGATTAGGGGCATAAACTGAAATTAAGGTCAAGGTTACAGAGCGCAGAGTGCCAAGTCAACTACCATTATATAGCGCCCTTCTGGGTCAGTCACCGTTTAATGTGTACGAAAGGAATTTTACGATGTATTAGAACAGCGACACCCCGTTTTTTACAGTTAGAGGATGCAAAAAAGGATTGAGTGAATTGTTTACCCTGAAGTTTCGAGTGAAGGCCCGTAAAGTGAGTCTCTTGAAGAAACACAATATCGGCACTCTCCCTTCTGCAAGCGCACAGCAAAATGGTGCATTTTTTGGGTGAGTTGAGTCCATTTACGTTGACAGATAACTTAAGGGCCATGGGATAACATTAATCGGGTCGCTATGCAGAAGACACAGTAAGAAAAAACCCTGAATGAATACCAAACCTCTTGGGGACCATCCCACAGGAGCAAGTGGAAAGAGAAAGGGAGAGAATAACAAAGAGAAGAAACAAGAGAAAGACGAAAGAAGCAAAGGCGCCAACAAAGGCAAAAACCCTGTAAAGAAAGGTCCGTTTGTGGGGCCGTAACTAAAATCTGAATATGGATAACAAGAAACATCAAAAGAGGGTGCATGGGGGTCGTGGAAGAAGTATATAACATGGCATTGTAAACCTGATCCTTAACAATCCGACGTGTGTCGGAACATCAAAACCAAGCCCTGCAATGAGGCCTTACACCTGTAACAATCCGGTGACTGGGGGGAGGGGAAGGGAGAGGGAAGGGAAAGGAATGAGGGAAGGGAGAAGGAGTAAAGGAGGGGAGGGGGAGGGAAGGGGAGACAAAAATAACAGTAGCAACATGTCCCAGCCGTAACACTTTTCTGGGGGACACTAATTATAAGGTTAAGAACATAATAACATATAAAGATTAACATCCAACATTAATACTGAAAAAGGATATCATGAGTTGGGTCCAAATGAAGGTGAGGACAAGCCTGTCCACTGTATAAAGAAATCATCGGACATATCAAGTAACCTTATATGAAGAGGAACATAGGTCAGGAGGTAACTTCAGGTTTCAAGTAGAAGCACAGTCTGAGTTCTGGGTACGAGTCACTCTCGACCATTCAGGGAGCGGTGGTCTGGAACGTTGAGATTTCGGAGAAACAGCAGCAGAGGTGGGAACAGCGGTCGCTTCAGGGAGGAGATCCAGTTTAGATAGCAGCTCCTGTCCTTGCGATAAAGTTTTAACAGCATGAACTGAGTTCTTGGCAAAGACTTGCAACATAAAAGGGAATCCCCAACGGTATCTTATTTGGTGGTAAAGAAGGAGTTTCGTAACCGGTTGAAGATCCCGGCGTTTCTGGAGTGTCGACGGGGCTAGATCTTGAAAGATTTGCAATTGCATCTCCCGGAAAGATATGTCCTGGACGTCCCGAGTTGCAGATAGGATTCTTTCTTTCGATCTATAGTAATGAGGGCGGACTATTATGTCTCTAGGTGGTTGAGAAGCAGAAGGCTTAGAGCGCAGGGCTCTGTGTGTCCTATCACAGAGACATTCCTCGTCTGTAAGGTCCGGCACTAAAGATTGAAAAAGGTCTTGTAAAAAGGCCGGCAATGCGGAAATCGTCTCCATCACGTTGCGTATTCTGAGATTATTACGGTGAGAGCGATTCTCTTGGTCCTCTTGCCGTTCCTTCAACAGTTCAACTTCCTCATGGAGCCTCGTGAGTTCCGTATCAAACCGCTGTTGCGACCGGCATAGATCATCTGTCTTTGTTTCCAAAGAGTCCGTCCTGTCGCCAAGAGACGTAATTTCTAGTCTGAATTCCGAGATTGCCTTAGAAAGTTCTTGTTTAAAGGCCGTTTGAACACCTTCAAGGAGCCCCGTCATAACTGCTTGAATCTGTGGGTCGATATCTATGCCCGAAGACAGAGGGGAGGAAGGAGATGCAGGGGACGACATTTGGTTCTGAGTGCCTTTAGATTTATTCCCGAAGTAGTTTGCCGAAGCCTGTTGAGATTTCTTATTTTTCTAAGCCATAATGCCAGTGAGAAAAAAAAAAAAGGGAGGGAGGACAGGCAAGTTGCAGGGATAAGGGAAGGAAATGGGAGTCCCAGTCGGAGACACAGGGTGGAGTATCAGTAGGACAGGTCAGCCATGTGAAGATTTTCAAGTACGCCTCATAGCCACTTCAGAGCATCAATTGAACAATAAAAAGCACAGGTGTAGTCCCTTAGGGAATAAGTGGACAGACAGACAGATGGGGGTACCGAGCATGGTCCAGCCAGTGACCCGGCACCTCTTCCCAAAAGGACAGCAGGAGTTTCTGGTGCTGATAGACACGGTGGCTTTGTGTTCTTCTTGGTTATTATTATTATTTATTTATAAATTAGTAATTCTTATTATTTTTAATTATTTATTTATTGTAGTGTTGTCCACAAGACGCTACTGAGTGTGGGCCTGCAGGGGCAGTATGGCTCACTGTAGTACTGAAACAATGAGGTGCTGTAGGAGCTGCAGGTAACTAGTAAAAGGTAACAGGTAGATCCAGACAGTGGCTGCCCATACAGTGAGAGCAGTGCCACTAGCACTCTCACCCAGCAGCTGCTCCAGGGCTGAGGGAGAACAGCAGGACCAGGGGAGAGCAGCAGTAGTTCCGTGCGTCAGTGGTGGCAGCGGGTTAACTTTCTTCCGGCTTGTCAGCGGGGCCAGAGAGCCGCGTCCGCCCACCAGCCCGCCCCGCACAAGAGGCTGAAAGATCCGGCGGAAGGGAGGCAGACGGCGGCCACAAGCGGCCGACGGCTCCAGAGCGCCGAAGCTCCGAACGCAGCCATCACTGCCCGTCTTGCAAGGTACGGTGTGGGAGGGAGGGAGTCAGGCAGAAGGGCACGGCGCCGCTCCGGGCGGGTCAAGGCCGGGGCGCCCGCACAATCTCACAGGTGGCACCGCTGATGTTACGGGGGCAGAGCCCGGTGTGACGCCGGGTCCCCCACGGCCGCCGCTTCGGATATAGGTGCTGTGGCTCCCGGTGGTGAAGGTGCTCCGTGCCGCCGGGGCTCCAATCCTGGGTCGCGGGTGTAACTCCAGCCCCTGGCTTCACTGAGGGGGGAAGGCCGCAACCCGCAGGGACGTTAAAAAGCGTCCCCCGGTTCCGCAGCATCCCCCACACGACCCCGAAAGATGACCTGCGAACCTCAGAGGGTATTTGGTGTCTGAGGGAGCGCCCAGAAAATGCGTGGTGCCCAGTAATAATCGGGGTATAAGGGAGCTCAGTAAGAAAGCTGCTGGTCGGCTTGCATGCTAGGCCACGCCCCGGTAGACTGATTCTTATAGCCACCCATAAGAATCAGAGGCCCCCTAAGCTCCAGCACACTCCCATCCTTGAGAGATGCCTACTGCCCGGATGCAATCCAATATAGTAGCAGTATACAGACCAGTACCAGCAGCACATTAAGGACTTTCCAATCTCTTAAAACAAGTGTCCAGCTCCAACCTGTTACTCCAACATTCCAATACTTTACTGAACTGTAAAGCATTGAAACATTGACCACCAACCCCACGTTATTTCTGGTACATTTTTCATTCAATAAGTAATACCGATCCAGTGGGCTCCTCTGCCTTCAGTCCTTGTGCACCTCTCTGCAGACAGCTGGCTGCCATCACTAGGAACAGGAAGTCAGTGAGAGGGTCAGAGTGATATGGAGTAAGAAGGCAATGAGACAGTTATCGGGGAGCTCAGGCACAATCAGGAGATATGCCGGGAAGGCTCCATGAGACAGGTCTGGACAATGAGACAACAATGGAGGTAGCAATTAGAGTGATATGAAGGGAGGGGGCCAGGCCCGGCGCTACCCGCTCAGTAAAAGGATGCAGAGCAGGTAGGCGCGAAGATGGAGAGGAGCTCTCCGTGCTCTGCATCCCTGCTGCTGCGCCGCCCTGTCCCCATGCTGCTGTCGGCTGCTGTGCCTGTCACAGTGACAGGCAGCGGCAGCATGAATGAAGAAACCTCCTCCCCAGGCTTCTCTCCCTTTGGTGACAGCGGAGCTACACCGGACCAGAAGACTGCAGTGCCACAGAGGAGGACGTGCTGCTCCAGATCCTGCCAGCCAGACTGTTAAGTTAAGGGAGAGTGAGTGAGAAAGTCTCTGTGTGTGTGTGTATGTATGTACTGTAGGTATGTATGTATGTATGTGTGTGTGTGGGGGGGCAAAATGTGTATAAAATGCACTTCTGTGGGCGTTATGTGTAAGCGGCGCTACTACTGGGGTTGTTACTTGTAAGCAGCACTACTACTGGGGCGTTAAGTGTAAGTGGTGCTACTACTAGGGGCGTTGCATATTAGCTGCGCTACTATAGGGGCCCTTACTTGTAAGCTGCGCTACTAATAGGGGCGTCATGTGTAAGCTGCGCTATTACTGGGGCGTTATGTGTAAGCGGAACTACTACTGGGGCATTATGTGTAAGCTGCACTACTACTGGGGTCATTATGTGTAAGCTGTGCTACAACTGGGGCATTATGTGTAAGCAGCACCACTACTGGGGGCGTTTTACTATTGTGTGGCCAAGCCCCTTCCTTTTTGATGCGCGCTGTCCCTTTGTAAAGTATCAGAGGGCGCAAATTTATAAGTTGCAGGGGGGCGCCGAACACCCTAGCACCGGCCCTGGAGGGGTCACGGAAATAGATATGGGCAGTGGGACATGTATGAAGGGGCAGTGAGAGATATATAGGGAGAGGGCAATGAGCCATATATTCTAAAAGTTTATGTTGACTGGCAGTTGCAAATTCAGTGGGAGGGATCTAAATTATTTTATACTTTTTATATGCAGGTATTTATTCTAGAGATGTGCGGCGGGCACTTTTCGTGTTTTGGTTTTGGATCTGGATCCTCGCTCGTGTTTTGGATCTGGATTGGTTTTGCCAAAACCACCCTTTTGGGTTTTGGATCTGGATGTTTTTTTATAAAAACAGCTAAAATCACAGAATTTGGGGTCATTTTGATCCTATGGTATTATTAACCTCAATAACATTCATTTCCACTAATTTCCAGTCTATTCTAAACACCTCACAATATTGTTTTTAGGCCAAAAGGTTGCACCAAGGTCACTGGATGACTAAGCTAAGTGACCCAAGTGGGCGGCACAAACACCTGGCCCATCTAGGTGTGGCACTGCAATGTCAGACAGGATGGCCAATCGCTGACAAGGTGACCAGCTGCACTAAACACTCTTTCAGAGTACACACTGGAGGGGGGGCAACTTAGGCAAAATAAAACCAGTTTGTGCAAGGGCCTCCAAATTGCCTCTTTTTCCTGCCAGTATACATACGTTCTGTCTGACTTGGATGCTGTAACCCATATAATTCTCCACCATTCTTTCAATGGTAACAGCATCATATGCAGTGACAGTAGACATGTCAGTAATCGTTGACAGCTCCTGCAGTCTGGACAAGATGTCAGCACTTGATCCTGACAGCCCTTCATCACCACCGGGTGGGCTCGGAAATTTTATCCTTTTACTCACAGCCCCAGTTTCGGGAGAAATTGGAGGAGCTGTTGACGGGTCACATTCCGCTTGAGTTGACAGCTGTCTCACCAACAGGTCTTTGAACCTCTGCAGACTTGTGTCTGCCGGAAAGATACAACGTAGGCTTTAAACCTAGGTCCGACCACGGTTGCCAAAATGTAGTGCTCTGATTTCAACAGATTGACCACCCTTGAATCCTGGCAAAGCGAATGGAAGGCTCCATCCACAAGTCCCACATACTTAGCGGAATCGATCCATCTTAGCTCCTCCTTCAATTTCTCCAGCTGCTTCTGCAAAAGCCTGATGAGGGCAATGACCTGACTCAAGCTGGCAGTGTCTGAACTGACTTCAAGTGGCAAGTTTGAAGGGTTGGAGAATCTTGCACAAGACAGAAATCATTCTCCACTGCGCTTGAGTCAGGTGCATTCCCCCTCCTTTTGCCTATATCATAGGTGGATGTATAGGCTGGAATGGCCTTTTGCTGCTCCTCCATCCTCTGAAGCATATAGAGTATTGAATTCCACCTCGTTACCACCTCTTTCTTCAGGTGATGGCAGGGCAGGTTCAGGAGTGTTTGCTGGCGTTCCAGTCTTCCGTACGCGGTGGCTGAACGCCGAAAGTGGCCGCCATTTTTCAGCCCACCGACAGCATCCCCTGCTTGCCAGTCATTTTTCAAAAAATTCTGCACCACCAAATTAATTGTATGTGCAAAACATGGGACATGCTGGAATTTGCCCAGATATAATGCATGCACAATATTGGTGGCGTTGTCCGATATCACAAATCCCCAGGAGAATCTAAGTGGGGTAAGCCATTGTGTGATGATGTACCTCAGTTTCCGTTAGAGGTTGTCAGTGGTGTGCCTCTTACGGAAACCGGTGATACACAGAGTAGCCTGCCTAGGAACAAGCTGGCATTTGTGAGATGCTGCTACTGGTGCCGCTGCTGTTGTTGCTGCGGGAGGCACTACATCTACCCAGTGGGCTGTCACAGTCATGTAGTCCTTAGTTTGCCCTGCTCAACTTGTCCACATGTCCGTGGTTAAGTGGTCGCTGGGTACAACCGCATTTTTCAGGACACTAAGGACACTTTTCTTAATGTCCCTGTACAGTCCGGGAATCACTTTCCTAGTGAAGTGGAATCTAGATGGGATTTGGTACTGGGGACACACTACCTCCATCAATTGTCTAAATGCCAATGCACCAATGGCGGATACTGGATGAATGTCTAACACCAACATAGCTGTGAAGGCCTCAGTTATCTGCTTTGTAACAGGATGACTGGCCACCAGTCATCATCCTCGCAAAGGACTGTTGGACAGTGAATTGCTTAGTTGTAGTAGTACAAGTGGTCTTCCGACTTCCCCTCTGGGATGGCGATCGACTCCCAGCAGCAACAACAGCAGCTGGAATCCCAATTAGGAGAGGGCTCATCATTCATGCCAGTGACATGGCCTGCAGGACTACTGATATTCCTGACTGAGCAGGAAATTGACATTGAGGGAGTTGGTGGTGTGGCTTGCAGGAGCTTGGGTACAAGAGGAAGGGATTTAGGTGTCGGTGGACTGCTTACGCTCTTACCCAAAGTTTCTGAACTTGACAATGACTTCTGATGAATGCGCTGCAGGTGATGTATAAGGGAGGATGTTTTTAGGTGGTTAACATCCTTACCCCTACTTATTATGGATTGACAGAGGCAACAGGACGATACGCGTTTGGAATTCCCTGCCTGAGGGAGTTGTAATGGCCGACTCAGTCAATACCTTTAAGAATGGGTTAGATAAATCCCTAATGGATAAGGATATCTAGGGTTACGGGGCATAGTCACGCACTATGGTTATTATAAAAAAGAGGGGTAAAACGTAACGGCAGTCATCAACTTCAGTCAAAATTTTCTACAAAACAATCGTGCATAGGAGACCACAAATAGGTTGAACTCGATGGACAATTGTCTTTTTTCAACCTTAGATACTATGTTACTATGTAACACATGGCTTAACACCTGTTGTCCGGATTTGTGGAGAAATAATTCCACATTGAAGAGGTGGCTTTTTTGGTATTTTGCCCAGGCATGACAATGCGCTTTCGCATCCCATGGACAACAGCTGTCTCCCCTGACTTACACAAACCACATCACCATCAGAATCCTCCTTGTCAACTTCCTCCTCAGCGCCAGCAACACCCACATCCTCATCCTGGTGTACTTCAACAGTGACATCTTCGATTTGAATATCAGAAACTGGACTGTGGGTGCTTCTACCAGCACTTGCAGATGGCGTGCAAATGATGGAAGGAGCCACCTCTTCCTGTCCAGTGTTGGGAAGGTCAGGTATCGCAACCGCCGACACACTCTTCTTGGGGATTTGTGATACCATCTTAGAACGCACTGTTCTTTGCTGTGCTTTTGCCAGCTTAACTCTTATCATTTTTCTAGTGGGAGGATGAGGGCTTCCATCGTCAGGTGAAGCTGAACCACTAGTCATGAACATAGGCCAGGGCCTTAGCCGATCCATGCCACTCCGTGTCGTAAATGGCATATTGGCAAGTTTACATTTCTCCTCAGGCCATTTAAATTTATTTTTTGGGGTCATTTTACTGAACTTTGGCTTTTTGGATTTTACATGCCCTCTACTATGACATTGGGCATTGGCCTTGGCAGACAACGTTGATGGCATTTCATCATCTATGTCATGACTAGTGGCAGCAGCTTCAGCACTAGGAGGAAGTGGGTCTTGATCTTTCCCTATTTTATCCTCCCAATTTTTGTTCTCCATAATTTTTCTGGAGTTATATAACAATATGCGGCACAGGAGAGCGTACCTCTACACCACACATGGCAAACCCTGTGAAAATTATTTGTATTGAATATTAATAACCCCTTGATTTGGAGTAAATAATATACAGCACAGGACAGCACCACTGAACTTATACGGCGGCACCACTGGACTGGACTTATACGGCAGTGCCACTGGACTGGATTTATACGACAGTACCACTGGACTTATATGGCAATACCACTGGACTGGATTTATACGGCTGTACCACTGGACTTATACGGCAGTACAACTGGACTGGATTTATATGGCAGTACCACTGGACTTATACGGCAGTACCACTGGACTGGATTTTTACGGCAGTACCACTGGACTGGATTTATATGGCAGTACTACTGGACTTATATGGCAGTAGCACTGGACTGGATTTATACGGAAGGACCACTGGAATTATATGGCAGTACCACTGGACATATACGGCAGTACCACTGGACATATATGGCAGTATCACTGGACTGGATTTATACGACAGTACCACTGGACTTATACGGCAATACCACTGGACTGGATTTATACGGCAGTACCACTGGACTTATACGGCAGTACAACTGGACTGGATTTATACGGCAGTACCACTGGACATATACAGCAGTACCACTGGACTGGATTTATATGGCAGTACAACTGGACATATATGGCAGTATCACTGGATTTATACGGCAGTACCACTGGACGTATATGGCAGTAACACTGGGCATATATGGCAGTATCACTGGACTGGATTTATACGGCAGTACCACTGGACATATACAGCAGTATCACTGGACATATACGGCAGTACCACTGGACAAATATGGCAGTATCATTGGACTGGACATATACAGCAGTACCACTGGACATATATGGCAGTACCACTGGACTAGATTTATACGGCAGAACCACTGGGTTTATACAGTAGTACCAGTGGACATATACGGCAGTATCACTGGACTGGATTTATACGGCAGTACCACTGAACTGGATTATACGGCAGTACCACTGGACATATATGGCAGTACCATTGGACATATATGGCAATATCACTGTATTTATACGGCAGTACCAATGGACTTATACGGTAGTACAACTGGACTGGATTTATACAGCAGTACCACTGGACACATATGGCAGTATCACTGGATTTGTACGGCAGTATCACTGGACTGGATTTATACGGCAGTACCACTGGACTTAAATGGCAGTATCACTGGAATTATATGGCAGTACCACTGGATTTATACATCAGTACCACTGGACATATACGGCAGTACCACTGGACTGGATTTATACGGCAGTATCACTGGACATATACGGCAGTATTACTGGACATATACGGCAGTATCACTGGACATATACGGCAGCACAGGGACACCACCACTGGACTGATGCAGCACAACACAGCACCACTGAACTGGACTTCTATAGCAGCACTGGACATATGTCAGCAGAGGACTTTTTGTTGTGGCATGTTTGTTCTGGTGTTTTATATTTTAACGTCAGGGTCCGTTTGGTGGGAGGGGGCTAGAAGATTTATTTCAGTTGGCAATGTGACAAGCCACCAAGGTAATTCATTCCTCACTGTGGTGCATCCGTGCGATATCTTTTCACTGGAGGCAGGGCTCTGAGCAAAGTTTTTGCCATGCTGGGGGCATGCCCAGTGCTTCGGAGCAGCAGGGCATGCTCCCAGTGTGATGAAAATGGTGGGTACGGCTCACAAGTACTGTATTTCCTGTGAGGCCATATTCCTTGCCTTGGGACCCCACCCCAACCTCGTTCTCCAATCATGGATTACCCCCCCCCCCCCCCCCCCCCCATCATTTTCATAGATACAAATATAGCTAGGTTATACTGTATATCCAACTCAGCTTGCAAAGGGTAATTTATACATATCAACCATGTAAAACCACTGCCCCACTTACAATTTGCCGGACAACAAGATAGAGATGGTGAAGTGTATATTGTAACAGGTAAGTAGGTGGGAAGTCTATGCAGGTGAAGGGGTTGGTTGATGTACCTGGATTCTTCACCCGGGATCACCTCTTGATCCTGATCTCACTGCTGGAACACTAGGCAGAGGAACGACGAACCCCAACCCCAGAGGATCCAATACAATAGTCACCACACATTAGGACGGCGACATAAAGATTTGTTATTCAGGATCACAGACCTCAGAATGAGGGGGAAAGGGTGCAGAATGCCCCCCCAAACGTAACAGAGGCACAGGCGTGGGGAGCGCTTACCCCCCAGATCACCGCAGAGACTGCAACTTCAAAACTCCGGCACTGCAGCGTGCTGTCCCGTATCCTGTCCAGCCGGCTCCTCACAGAGGCATTACTGGGAGGAAGCGGGGATGTCCCAGCAGGCTCAGTATGGCCATGCCTCCTCCCAGTAATGCATCAGAGACGGCTTGTACTGGAGGACACGGGGCAGCACGCTGCGGCGCCGGAGTTTTGAATCAGATTCTCTGCGGTGATCTTGGGGGTAAGTGATCCCCACGTACGGTGGGGGAGGGGGGGCGCGCCAATATTTATTTTTATATATGCCCCCCAACAACATGTTCTGGCGCCCCTGTTCAGGATCAAAGCGGTCACCGCTGTAGAATGAATTGGTGAAAAGACAAAGGCACTTCACAATACAAGGATAACAATGCAAGGAAGCAACGGTATTGCGAACATAAAACACAGTAGTAATTTAAATATGAAAATAAGGTGTACTAGTGAAAATAACGCATTACCATTTACTTTAGCGATCATATAACAATCACTGGTAGTATCCTAACACTCCCACTCGGTAACAGTATAACCTCAGCTATTACTGCAATCTGCTTCTTACTTAAAGCATATACTCAGTTCGGAGCTACAGTACTCTAAGTAGCAAAGGAGTAGCTTTAAGTCTTTCGATGTGTGAACACCTTACAAGTTGCAGTCTCAAAGATAGCAGATAGAGCTAGTAATTGAAAGTCAATAGCTATAATAAGAATTCACTCACCAGTAATTCTATTTCTCGTAGTCCGTAGTGGATGCTGGGTACTCCGTAAGGACCATGGGGAATAGACGGGCTCCGCAGGAGACTGGGCACTCTTAAAAGAAAGATTAGGTACTATATCTGGTGTGCACTGGCTCCTCCCTCTATGCACCTCCTCCAGACCTCAGTTAAGGAAACTGTGCCCGGAAGAGCTGACATTACTAGGAAAGGATTTGGAATCCAGGGTAAGACTCATACCAGCCACACCAATCACACCGTACAACTTGTGATAATTATACCCAGTTAACAGTATGAACAACAACTGAGCCTCATACAACAGATGGCTCATAACAATACCCTTTAGTTAAGCAATAACTATATACAAGTATTGCAGAAAATCCGCACTTGGGACGGGCTCCCAGCATCCACTACGGACTACGAGAAAGAGAATTACCGGTGAGTAAATTCTTATTTTCTCTGACGTCCTAGTGGATGCTGGGTACTCCGTAAGGACCATGGGGATTATACCAAAGCTCCCAAACGGGCGGGAGAGTGCGGATGACTCTGCAGCACCGAATGAGCAATCAAGCTCCTCCTCAGCCAGGGTATCAAACTTGTAGAATTTTGCAAAGGTGTTTGATCCCGACCAAGTAGCAGCTCGGCAAGTTGTAAAGCCGAGACCCCTCGGGCAGCCGCCCAAGAAGAGCCCCCTTCCTCGTGGAATGGGCTTTTACTGGTTTAGGATGCGGCAGTCCAGCCACAGAATGTGCAAGTTGAATCGTGCTACAGATCCAGCGAGCAATAGTCTGCTTTTAAGCAGGAGCACCCAACTTGTTGGGTGCATGCAGGATAAACAGCGAGTCAGTTTTCCTGACTCTGGCCGTCCTGGTCCTGGAAACATAGATTTTCAGGGCCCGGACTACGTCAAGCAACTTGGAATCCTCCAAGTCCAGAGTAGCCGCAGGCACTACAATAGGTTGGTTCAAATGAAACGCTGATACCACCTTTGGGAGAAATTGGGGACGCGTCCACAATTCTGCCTTGTCCATATGGAAAATCAGATATGGGGCTTTTACAGGACAAAGCCGCCAATTCTGACACACGCCTAGCTGAGGCCAAAGCCAACAGCAAGACCACCTTCCACGTGAGATACTTCAACTCCACGGTCTGAAGTGGCTCAACCAATGTGATTTTAGGAAATCCAACACAACGTTGAGATCCCAAGGTGCCACTGGAGGCCCAAAAGGGGCTGAATATACAGCACTCCCTTAACAAACGTCTGAACTTCAGGCAGTGAAGCCAGTTTATTTTTAAAGAAAATAGACAGGCCGAAATATGGACTTTAATGGACCCTAATTTTAGGCCCATAGTCACTCCTGACTGTAGGAAGTGTAGAAATCGACCCAGCTGAAATTCCTCTGTTGGGGCCATCCTGGCCTCACACCAAGCAACATATTTTTGCCATATACGGTGAGAATGATGTGCTGTCACGTCTTTTCTAGCCTTTATCAGCGTAGGAATCACCCCAACCGGAATGCCCTTTTCCGGTAGGATCTGGCGCTCAACCGTCATGCCGTCAAACGCAGTCGCGATAAGTCTTGGAACAGACAGGGCCCCTGCTGTAACAGGTCCTGTCTGAGAGGCAGAGGCCATGGGTCCTCTGAGATCATTTCATGTAGTTCTGGGTACCAAGATCTTCTTGGCCAATCCGGAACGATGAGTATAGTTCTTACTCCTCTCTTTCTTACTATCCTCAGTACCTTGGGTATGAGAGGGAGAGGAGGGGACACATAAACCGACTGGTACACCCACGGTATCACCAGTGCGTCCACAGCTATCGCCTGAGGGTCCCTTGACCTGGCGCAATATTTTTTTAGCTTTTTGTTGAACACTGCTGACAGTGCTAGCATGTGATTTTCCGCCCATCGGGGAATCCTTGTGGCTTCTGTCATCGCCATCCTGCTTCTTGTGCCGCCCTGTCGGTTTACATGGGCGACCGCCGTGATGTTGTCTGACCGAATCAGCACTGGTTGGTTTTGAAGCAGGGGTTCTGCTCGACTCAGGGCATTGTAAATGGCCCTTATTTCCAGAATATTTATGTGTAGGGAAGCCTCCTGACTCGACCACTATCCTTGGAAGTTTCTTCCCTGAGTGACTGCCCCCCAACCTCGGAGGCTTGCATCCGTGGTCACCAGGACCCAGTCCTGTATGCCGAATCTGCGGCCCTCGAGTAGATGAGCACTCTGCAGCCACCACAGCCGAGACACCCTGGCCCTCGGGGACAGGGTGATCAACCGATGCATCTGAAGATGCGATCCAGACCACGTGTCTAACAGATCCCACTTTGCATGGAACCTGCCGAAGGGAATTGCTTCGTAAGAAGCTACCATCTTTCCCAGGACTCGCGTGCAGTGATGCACCGACACCTGTTTTGGTTTCAGGAGGTTCCTGACCAGAGATGACAATACCTGGGCCTTCTCCTCCGGGAGAAACACCTTCTTCTGTTCTGTGTCCAGAATCATGCCCAAGAACAGCAGACGCGTCGTAGGAATCAGCTGCGACTTTTGGATATTCAGAATCCAGCCGTGCTGTCGTAGCACTTCCCGAGATAGTGCTACTCCGACTAACAACTGCTCCTTGGACCTTGCCTTTATAAGGAGATCGTCCAAGTACGGGATAATTATAACTCCCTTCTTTCGAAGGAGTATCATAATTTCGGCCATTACCTTGGTAAATACCCTCGGTGCCGTGGACAGACCAAACGGCAACGTCTGGAATTGGTAATGACAGTCCTGTACCACAAACCTGAGGTACTCCTGGTGAGGTGGGTAAATGGGGACATGTAGGTAAGCATCCTTGATGTCCAGTAACACCATAAAATCCCCCTCTTCCAGGCTTGCAATAACCGCCCTGAGCGATTCCATTTTGAACTTGAACTTCCTTATAAAAGTGTTCAAGGATTTCAAATTTAGAATGGGTCTCACCGAACCGTCTGGTTTCGGTACCACAAACATTGTGGAATAGTATCCCCGTCCCTGTTGAAGGAGGGGAACTTTGATTATCACCTGCTGAAGGTACAGCTTGTGAATTGCCGCCAGTACTACCTCCCTTTCCTTGGGAGCAGCTGGCAAGGCTGATTTTGAGGTAACGGCGAGGGGGAGACGCCTCGAACTCCAGCTTGTATCCCTGAGATACCACCTGTAGAACCCAGAGATCCACCTGTGAGCAAACCCACTGGTCGCTGAAGTTCCAGAGACGCGCCCCCACCGCACCTGGCTCCACCTGTGGAGCCCCAGCATCATGCGGAGGACTTAGTGGAAGCAGGGGATCATTTTTGTTCTTGGGAACTGGCTGTCTGGTGCAGCTTTTTCCCTCTACCCCTGCCTCTGGGCAGAAAGGAAGCGCCTCTGACCCGCTTGCCTTTCTGAGGCCGAAAGGACTGTACTTAATAATACGGTGTTTTCTTAGGTTGTGAGGGTACCTGAGGTAAAAAAGTCGACTTCCCAGCTGTTGCTGTGGATAGGAGGTCCGAGAGACCGTCCCCAAACAATTCCTCACCCTTATAAGGCAAAACCTCCATGTGCCTTTTAGAATCAGCATCACCTGTCCACTGCCGAGTCCATAATACTCTCCTGGCAGAAATGGACATTGCATTAATTCTAGATGCCAGCCGGCAAATGTCCCTCTGTGCATCCCTCATATATAAGATGACGTCTTTAATATGCTCTATGGTTAGCAAAATAGTATCCCTGTCAAGGGAATCAATGTTATCTGACAGGGAATCAGACCAAGCAGCTGCAGCACTACACATCCATGCCGAAGCAATTGCAGGTCGCAGTATAGTACCTGAGTGTGTATATACAGACTTCAGGATAGCCTCCTGCTTTCTATCTGCAGGCTCCTTTAAGGCGGCCGTCTCCTGAGACGGCAGTGCCACCTTTTTTGATAAGCGTGTGAGCTCCTTGTCCACCCTAGGGGATGTTGGCGGGAAAGGGTACGCCATCAGTAACCTCTTAGAAATCACTAATTTCTTATCTGGGGAACACCACGCTTCTTCACACAATTCATTTAACTCATCAGATGGGGGAAAAGTCACTGGCTGCTTTTTCTCCCCAAACATAATACCCTTTTTAGTGGTAACCGGGTTAATGTCAGAAATGTGCAACACATTTTTCATTGCCGTAATCATGCATCGGATGGCCCTTGTGGATTGTACATTTGTCTCATCCTCGTCGACACTGGAGTCAGACTCCGTGTCGACATCTGTGTCTGCCATCTGAGGTAGCGGGCGTTTTTGAGCCCCTGATGGCCTCTGAGACGCTTGGGCAGGCGCGGGCTGAGATGCCGGCTGTCCCAAAGCTGTTACGTCATCGAACCTTTTATGCAAGGAGTTGACACTGTCGGTTAATACCTTCCACATATCCATCCACTCTGGTGTCGGCCCCGCAGGGGGCGACATCACACTTATCGGCTCCTGCTCCGCCTCCACATAAGCGTCCTCATCAAACATGTCGACACAGCCGTACCGACACACTGCACACACACACAGGGAATGCTCTGACTGAGGACAGGACCCCACAAAGTCCT